>NW_019274371.1:0-1969 GCF_002738345.1 Cucurbita maxima
ACTCTTTTACTATTTTATGCACTCCGTTTCTTAGAAATAATATTCTAAATCATCAAGACTTATCATTCCTCACAAAAATTTCGAAAAACGTCGACCGTGACTCGGCTTTTTTAGCACGTACTAAAAACTTCCCTGTTTGGTTTTCAGAAGAAGGGTTCGATTTGAAGAACTCTTTTACTGTTTTATGCACTCCGTCTCTTAGAAATAATTTTCTAAATCATCAAGCCTTATCATTCCTCAGAAAAGTTTCAAAAAACGTCGATCGTGACTCGTTTTTCTAGCACGTACTTCAAATTTCCGAGATTTGGGTTTTCGAAGAAGGGTTCGATTTAAAGAACCCTTTTACTGTTTTATGCACACCTTTTCTTAGAAATAATATTCTAAATCATCAAGCCTTATCATTCCTCACAAAACTTTGGAAAAAAGACGACCGTGACTCGGTTTTTTTAGCATGTACTAAAAACTTCCGTGTTTGGGTTTCCGAAGAAGGGTTCGATTTGAAGAACTCTTTTACTGTTTTATGCACTCCGTTTCTTAGAAATAATATTCTAAATCATCAAGCCTTATCATTACTCACAAAACTTTGGAAAAACGACGACCGTGACTCGGTTTTTTTAGCATGTACTAAAAACTTCCGTGTTTGGGTTTCCGAAGAAGGGTTCGATTTGAAGAACTCTTTTACTGTTTTATGCACTCCGTTTCTTAGAAATAATATTCTAAATCATCAAGCCTTATCATTCTCACAAAAATTTCGAAAAACGTCGACCGTGACTCGACTTTTTTAGCACGTACTAAAAATTTCCTTGTATGGGTTTCCGAAGAAGAGTGCGATTTGACGAACTCTTTTACTGTTTTATGCACTCCGTTTCTTAGAAATAATATTCTAAATCATCAAGCCTTATCATTCCTCACAAAAATTTCGAAAAGCGTCGACCGTGACTCGGTTTTATTAGCACGTACTAAAAACTTCCCTGTTTGGGTTTCGGAAGAAGGGTTCGATTTGAAGAACTCTTTTACTGTTTTATGCACTCCGTCTCTTAGAAATAATATTCTAAATCATCAAGCCTTATCATTCCTCAGAAAAGTTTCAAAAAACGTCGATCGTGACTCGTTTTTCTAGCACGTACTTCAAATTTCCGAGATTTGGGTTTTCGAAGAAGGGTTCGATTTAAAGAACCCTTTTACTGTTTTATGCACACCTTTTCTTAGAAATAATCTTCTAAATCATCAAGCCTTATCATTCCTCACAAAACTTTGGAAAAACGACGACCGTGACTCGGTTTTTTTTGCACGTACTAAAAACTTCCGTGTTTGGGTTTCCGAAGAAGGGTTCGATTTGAAGAACTCTTTTACTGTTTTATGCACTCCGTTTCTTAGAAATAATATTCTAAATCATCAAGCCTTATCATTCCTCACAAAAATTTCGAAAAACGTCGACCGTGACTCGGCTTTTTTAGCACGTACTAAAAATTTCCTTGTATGGGTTTCCGAAGAAGAGTGCGATTTGACGAACTCTTTTACTGTTTTATGCACTCCGTTTCTTAGAAATAATATTCTAAATCATCAAGCCTTATCATTCCTTACAAAACTTTCGAAAAACGTCGACCGTGACTCGGTTTTTTTAGCACGTACTAAAAACTTGGGTTTCCGAAGAAGGGTTCGATTTGACGAACTCTTTTACTGTTTTATGCACTCCGTTTCTTAGAAATAATATTCTAAATCATCAAGCCTTATCATTCCTCACAAAAATTTCGAAAAACGTCGACCGTGACTCGGTTTTATTAGCACGTACTAAAAACTTCCCTGTTTGGGTTTCGGAAGAAGGGATCGATTTGAAGAACACTTTTACTGTTTTATGCACTCCGTCTCTTAGAAATAATATTCTAAATCATCAAGCCTTATCATTCCTCAGAAAAGTTTCAAAAAACGTCGATCGTGACTCGTTTTTCTAGCACGTACTTCAAATTTC
>NW_019274371.1:2338-2533 GCF_002738345.1 Cucurbita maxima
GTGACTCGGCTTTTTTAGCACGTACTAAAAATTTCCTTGTATGGGTTTCCGAAGAAGAGTGCGATTTCACGAACTCTTTTACTGTTTTATGCACTCCGTTTCTTAGAAATAATATTCTAAATCATCAAGCCTTATCATTCCTCACAAAAATTTCGAAAAACGTCGACCGTGACTCGGCTTTTTTAGCACGTACTA
>NW_019274372.1:0-2533 GCF_002738345.1 Cucurbita maxima
AAGTACGTGCTAAAAAAACCGAGTCACGATCGTCGTTTTTCGAAGGTTTTGTGAGGAATGATAAGGCCTTATGATTTATCATATTATTCTAATAAATGGAGTGCATAAAAACGTCAACAGAGTTCTTCAAATCGAACCCTACTTCGGAAACCCAAATCGTGGAAGTTTGAAGTACGTGCTAAAAAAACCGAGTCACGATCGTCGTTTTTCGAAGGTTTTGTGAGGAATGATAAGGCTTGATGATTTAGAATATTATTTCTATGAAACGGAGTGCATAAAACCATCAACAGAGTTCTTCAAATCGAACCCTACTTCGCAAACCCAAATCGTGGAAGTTTGAAGTACGTGCTAAAAAAACCGAGTCACGATCGTTGTTTTTCGAAAGTTTTGTGAGGAATGATGAGGCTTGATGATTTATCATATTATTTCTATAAAACGGAGTGCATAAAACCGTCCACAGTGTTCTTCAAATCGAAACCTACTTCGGAAACCCAAATCGTGGAAGTTTGAAGTACGTGCTAAAAAAACCGAGTCACGATCGTCGTTTTTCGAAGGTTTTGTGAGGAATGATAAGGCTTGATGATTTAGAATATTATTTCTATGAAACGGAGTGCATAAAACCGTCAACAGAGTTCTTCAAATCGAACCCTACTTCGCAAACCTAAATCGTGGAAGTTTGAAGTACGTGCTAAAAAAATCGAGTCACGATCGTCGTTTTTCGAAAGTTTTGTGAGGAATGATAAGACTTGATGATTTAGAATATTATTTCTAAGAAATAGAGTGCATAAAACTTTCAACAGAGTTCTTCAAATCGAACCCTACTTCGGAAACCCAAATCGTGGAAGTTTGAAGTACGTGCTAAAAAAATCGAGTCACGATCGTCGTTTTTCGAAAGTTTTGTGAGGAATGATGAGGCTTGATGATTTATCATATTATTTCTAAAAAACGGAGTGCATAAATCCGTCAACAGTGTTCTTCAAATCGAACCCTACTTCGGAAACCCAAATCGTGGAATTTTGAAGTACGTGCTAAAAAAACCGAGTCACGATCGTCGTTTTTTGAAGGTTTTGTGACGAATGATAAGGCTTGATGATTTATCATATTATTTCTAAGAAATGGAGTGCATAAAAACATCAACAGAGTTCTTCAAATCGAACCCTACTTTGGAAACCCAAATCGTGGAAGTTTGAAGTACGTGCTAAAAAAACCGAGTCACGATCGTCGTTTTTCGAAGGTTTTGTGAGGAATGATAAGGCTTGATGATTTAGAATATTATTTCTATGAAACAGAGTGCATAAAACCGTCAACAGAGTTCTTCAAATCGAACCCTACTTCGCAAACCCAAATCGTGGAAGTTTGAAGTACGTGCTAAAAAAACCGAGTCACGATCGTCGTTTTTCGAAAGTTTTGTGAAGAATGATGAGGCTTGATGATTTATCATATTATTTCTAAAAAACGGAGTGCATAAAACCGTCATCAGTGTTCTTCAAATCGAACCCTACTTCGGAAACCCAAATCGTGGAATTTTGAAGTACGTGCTAAAAAAACCGAGTCACGATCGTCGTTTTTCGAAGGTTTTGTGAGGAATGATAAGGCTTGATGATTTATCATATTATTTCTAAGAAACGGAGTGCATAAAACCGTCAACAGAGTTCTTCAAATCGAACCCTACTTCGCAAACCCAAATCGTGGAAGTTTGAAGTACGTGCTAAAAAAACCGAGTCACGATCGTCGTTTTTCGAAAGTTTTGTGTGGAATGATAAGGCTTGATGATTTAAAATATTATTTCTAAGAAACGGAGTGCATAAAACCGTCAACAGTGTTCTTCAAATCGAACCCTACTTCGAAAACCCAAATCGTGTAAGTTTGAAGTATGTGCTAAAAAAATCGAGTCACGATCGTCGTTTTTTGAAAGTTTTTTGAGGAATGATCAGGCTTGATGATTTAGAATATTATTTCTAAGAAACGGAGTGCATAAAACCGTCAACAGAGTTCTTCAAATCGAACCCTACTTCGCAAACCCAAATCGTGGAAGTTTGAAGTACGTGCTAAAAAAATCGAGACACGATCGTCGTTTTTCGAAAGTTTTGTGAGGAATGATAAGGCTTGATGATTTATCATATTATTTCTAAGATACGGCATGCATAAAACCGTCAATAGTGTTCTCCAAATCGAACCCTACTTCGGAAACCCAAATCGTGGAAGTTTGAAGTACGTGCTAAAAAAATCGAGTCACGATCGTCGTTTTTTGAAAGTTTTGTGAGGAATGATCAGGCTTGATGAATTCGAATATTATTTCTTAGAAACAGAGTGCATAAAACCGTCAACAGAGTTCTTCAAATCGAACCCTACTTCGGAAACCCAAAACGTGGAAGTTTGAAGTACGTGCTAAAAAAACCGAGTCATGATCGTCGTTTTTCGAAAGTTTTGTGGGGAATGAAAAGGTTTGATGATTTATCATATTATTTCTAAGAAATGGAGTGCATAAAAACGTCAACAGAGTTCTTCAAATCGAACCCTACTTCGGAAAACC
>NW_019274373.1:0-2397 GCF_002738345.1 Cucurbita maxima
GCTATTTCAACAGTGCAAATATTCACTTCTGAAGCTCCAAATGGTTCTTCCTCAACCGAATCAGCTTGTAATACATGAAATGATGGTTGAATAGAGCCTATCAAATTTTATAGATGAAGAATGAATATTTGTTGACTCTTCTTAGCCTTGGATTCTGTAATAGGTCTAGTTGGAACATTTGAAACACCGTGATTCTTATCAAGAACCATAATATCCCTACACCATATATGGTATCATGTGTGGTGATGATTCAGTGTTGCCATAAGGCCTTTGTTTCATAGACTAGTCTTTGTTGTTGTCCTTCAATGGAAGTCCCCCTCCATTGAGCTCTCTCATCCACCTCTTTGCCTTAGTCTATCCTTCTTGGTTTTCTTTTCCTTCTCCTATCACAGCTGCTGAACTAGGATTCTTCTTCCTTCATGGTTTTCTTTTGCCTTTGGTAGACATTAAAGAATGTCAGATATATTTCTGGTCTCAAGAAGAACCTAATATGTATTGGTCAGTTGGATAGCATAGGTTATGCAACAAAGTTTGGGAAGAGTTCCTGGAAGATTGTGAAGGGTGCTATGGTGGTAGCACATGACACAAAATCTAGAACCTTATATACCACTACTGGGTGTATGAAAATGGCTCCGGTTGCTGGAGTGTTTCAAGTTAAAGTCTATGACATAATAGACTTGGACATATGAGCGTCAATGGAATGAAGATGTTGGTTGCAAATGGAGTTTGAGAAGGCCTACAGTCTGTTGACATAGGTCTTTCTAAGAGATGCATTATGTCAAACAGAAACGAGTTAGCTTCTCAAAGGCTGTTAGAGAATCAAAGAAAATACGATTAAAAATGGTTCACGCAAACGTTTAAGGACCATCTCCAGTTTTATCACTTGGCGGATCAAAGTTCTAGGTCACCTTCATCGAGATTTCAGTCGAAAGGTATGGGTTTATTTCCTAAAACAGAAAGCTAAATGTGTGTGTCACCTTCTAGAAGTGGAAAGTTGAAGTTTAAAATCACACCGGCTCGAAGATGAAATGATTGAGGTTTGACAGTGGAGGAGAGTACGACAAGTCAGAGTTTATAACATTTTATGCAGCTGAGGGACTTAGATTAATGAGGACAGTTCCTTCTAAGGCAAGAAAAAATGGTGGTGCAGAAAGAATGAACAGAACATTGAATGAACAGGCAAGAAGCATCAGGATTCATTTTGGATTACAAAAGACATTCTAGGCCGATGCTGTAAATAATGTAGTCTACTTGATCAATAGAGGACCGTCAGTACCCTTGAAGTTCAAGTTGCCAGAAGGAACTCACGTACTCTCACACAGAAGGCGATACCAATTCACTCGGACGTCAAGGGAAGATGGTGATGTGTTTAGAGAATATAGAGGGTGTAAAGAATCCAACAAACATGTTGACATTGGAAGGTTGAGGTTGTGCAAAGCCTCACTTGGTATGATAGAGATATATATGGTAGATATTTTGTAAAGATTTAGCAAAGTTTTATTCAGTAAACTGAAACGATATATACCCCATCAAGCAATGCTTTCAAGATGTACTTTTATTCATTCTCTGTGTATTTTGTTTTGGTGTACATACCTGAAAGTCATCAATAAAACCTTTAGCCAACATTCCTCCTTGAATTTTCTCTCTCCTATTCTTTGTGTTCATCTTGATCGAGTATATGTGTTGTTGTGCGATTCTAACAATTACTTCAATAATAATTTTGTAATTTGTAATGAAGGGCTAAAAAATTATTCATAACCCTTCAACTATGTTCATGTATCCTCGCAGTGGAACTAGAGTATTAAAGATAATTCCCTTCTCCCCTATTCTTTCGAACAAGAGAACAATAAGAGAACAACTATTGCATGTAAAGTGGCCAACTAAGCAAACATGTAAATCATTAGTAACAATTCTTTAATAAAATAAAATCACACCGTCAACATACTTAAACTACATAAAACTCTTCCCACTCCCCTGTAAGGCTTAGCTTTCCATACAAAATGATTTCAACGTAGTTATCAACATCTTAATCGTGATAGAATAAGAAAATAGAGGAAATCATTAAGTGTTATCAAGCTCTGTTGCTGTCTTTCGATGGAAGTCCCCCTACTCTGAGCTCTCTCATCCACATCTTTGCCATAACCTATCCTTCTTTGTTTTCTTTTCATTCTCTTATCGGTTGCTGCTGAATTAGGGTTCTTCTTCCTTTTTGGTTTTCTATTCCGTTCGGTGGCCCTCTTCTTTCTAGGTAATCTTCCTGATAATACAACCCTAATCCTCAGCCTGATGATCCAAGCTTTTTTTGAAGCAAGAATCCTTGAATCAAAGAAATCAACACCAACTTATATAAAATTCGGATCAATCAAGAGATAAGGCTAGAATTAAATTACCTCTTAA
>NW_019274374.1:0-287 GCF_002738345.1 Cucurbita maxima
TTTCTTAGAAATAATATTCTAAATCATCAAGCCTTATCATTCCAAACAAAACTTTCGAAAAATGTGGACCGTGACTCGGTTTTTTAAGCACGTACTAAAAACTTCCCTGTTCGGGTTTCCGAAGAAGAGTGCGATTTGACGAACTCTTTTACTGTTTTATGCACTCCGTTTCTTAGAAATAATATTCTAAATCATCAAGCCTTATCATTCCAAACAAAACTTTCGAAAAATGTGGACCGTGACTCGGTTTTTTAAGCACGTACTAAAAACTTCCCTGTTCGGGTTTC
>NW_019274374.1:1095-2531 GCF_002738345.1 Cucurbita maxima
ACTGTTTTATGCACTCCGTTTCTTAGAAATAATATTCTAAATCATCAAGCCTTATCATTCTTCACAAAAATTTCTAAAAACGTCGACCGTGACTCGGTTTTTCAGCACGTACTAAAAACTTCCCTGTTCGGGTTTCCGAAGAAGGGTTCGATTCGACGAACTCTTTTACTGTTTTATGCACTCTGGTTCTTAGAAATAATATTCTAAATCATCAAGCCTTATCATTCTTCACAAAAATTTCTAAAAACGTCGACCGTGACTCGGTTTTTCAGCACGTACTAAAAACTTCCCTGTTTGGGTTTCCGAAGAAGGGTTCGATTTAAAGTACTCTTTGACTGTTTTATGCACTCTGTTTCTTAGAAATAATATTCTAATTCATCAAGCCTTATCATTCCAAACAAAACTTTCAAAAATGTGGACCGTGACTCGGTTTTTTTAGCACGTACTAAAAACTTCCCTGTTCGGGTTTCCGAAGAAGGGTTCGATTTGACGAACTCTTTTACTCTTTTATGCACTCCGTTTCTTAGAAATAATATTCTAAATCACCAAGCCTTATCATTCCTCACAAAAATTTCGAAAAACGTCGACCGTGACTCGGTTTTTTAGCACGTACTAAAAACTTCCCTGTTTGGGTTTCCGAAAAAGGGTTCGATTTAAAGTACTCTTTGACTGTTTTATGCACTCCGTTTCTTAGAAATAATATTCTAAATCATCAAGCCTTATCATTCCAAACAAAACTTTCGAAAAATGTGGACCGTGACTCGGTTTTTTTAGCACGTACTAAAAACTTCCCTGTTCGGGTTTCCGAAGAAGGGTTCGATTTGACGAACTCTTTTACTCTTTTATGCACTCCGTTTCTTAGAAATAATATTCTAAATCATCAAGCCTTATCATTCCTCACAAAAATTTCAAAAAACGTTGACCGTGACTCGGTTTTTTAGCACGTACTAAAAACTTCCCTGTTTGGGTTTCCGAAAAAGGGTTCGATTTAAAGTACTCTTTGACTGTTTTATGTACTCTGTTTCTTAGAAATAATATTCTAAATCATCAAGCCTTATCATTCCTCACAAAACTTTCGAAAAATGTCGACCGTGACTCGGTTTTTTTAGCACGTACTAAAAACTTCCCTGTTCGGGTTTCCGAAGAAGGGTTCGATTTGACGAACTCTTTTATTGTTTTATGCACTCCGTTTCCTAGAAATAATATTCTAAATCATCAAGCCTTATCATTCCTCACAAAAATTTCGAAAAACGTCGACCGTGACTCAGTTTTTTAGCACGTACTAAAAACATCCCTGTTTGGGTTTCCTAAGAAGGGTTCGATTTAAAGTACTCTTTGACTGTTTTATGCACTCCGTTTCTTAGAAATAATATTCTAAATCATCAAGCCTTATCATTCCAAACAAAACTTTCGAAAAATGTGGACCGTGACTCGGT
>NW_019274375.1:0-557 GCF_002738345.1 Cucurbita maxima
TTATTTAGACGTATACATTCGATTAAAACGTTAAAACAACATCTCGAGTAAAAAAAAAAAATTAAAGATTCGCGGGTGACAATTTAGTTATAGATTATTTACCTCACTTTACTCTGTAGTGAGTAAATTTACATGCATAGTTACGAGGTTTTTTATATATTTGTAATCTAATTTAAATATCTCATTTTATTCTATGAGAAAAATAAAATGTCGAATTCAATAACAAATATAAATAAATTACATGTTAAGGATGAGACACACAATTGAAATTAAAAATGTGTATTTTCATTGATATTCATAACCTTTAAATAAGAAAAATATAAATTAATTAAATATCAATAATAAAATAAAATATACTATATAAAAGAAATAATATTAAAATATAATATTTAAAATATATTTCATAATTAATATAGGGTCCAAACAGAGAGAATGGGGCAAAATGGTAAATAAGAGGAAATTTAGGACCCACAAATGAAATAAAAAGTAAAAAATGGGGGTTTCAAAATGAGAGTTGAGAGAGGCACGTGAGATAGTGGGTGGATAGGGGCAGCACA
>NW_019274375.1:695-1157 GCF_002738345.1 Cucurbita maxima
CAGTTGTCGCCATAGATATCTGAATATCTCACTCAATAATTATATATGTTCTTAAATAAATAATTATTTATAATATTTAATAAAATATTATAAATAATTACAGAGTTTTACCAAATTATAATGACTAGTTTATACTTAAATAGTTTTTTTTAATTTTAATTGAACTCGAATTTCGATCGAAATTATAATAAATTAATTAATTGAGTTAACGGGGGCCGTTTCAAGGGTTGCGGCTGTCAGTGCTTCTATTGAGGAAGCCTAATTTAATTTTTTTTTTTTTCTTGTTGTGATGAGTGTTTTTCCGTTTCCACGTGGCAGTTTGTGAACAGATTAGCTCTGTGGACCACTGACAAAGTGGGTTAGCTTCGATGCACGTGGCTTACGGAAGATACCCCGCCGCCATACCCAATCTCTTCCATTTCATCACGTTTCAACCTTCCCTTTCGCACGTGCCACCTTTCA
>NW_019274375.1:1291-1771 GCF_002738345.1 Cucurbita maxima
TATATATTTTTTAAAATCTTCTTTAATGTCTCATTGATGAATTACGCTTATACCCTCTTTCATTGGATACTGTTGAGGATAAAAAGGTAAATTGCTATGGCACATAAAACAAACTTCTAATAAAAAAATATGATGAGGGTGGGAGTGCAAATATTGATAGTTTATGGGTTACAATGTGAAAAGTGGTTAAAAAGAGTGCAAGATTGAGGTAGCAATTTGTAAATAAACAAATAAAACAAGGGGACACGGTACATAGGTGGCATTCATTAAACATGATAACAACATGTTTTAACTTTTGAAAATTTGGCCCCATAATAATGTCTTTATTGCATTTTAAACCCTAGAAACCGGCAAATCAGGGAGCTCCACGTTAGTGGAATGAGTCCCTTTTGGAAATCTAGAACATTGTGGAAACTTTTGGTCTGGTTCAATCCCTGTGGACATCAATAATATCTTAATTATAAGATTAGCTTATAGTTT
>NW_019274375.1:1844-2525 GCF_002738345.1 Cucurbita maxima
CATCCACATAACTATTTGTACTTCCCATCATCAAAACATTAACCTTTTAGAGTTAAATTACACTTTTACCCTCATTGTAAAACGGATTTTTAAATTAATTACATTTTAGGTCGAAAATTCAACCTTTCAACTTGAAATATTTAAATGTATATCACTGTTCACGTTATGCTTTATTTTATGTCAATTATTGAGTTATATTCGTTTCAAATACTGATTACCTTCACATTGACGAATATACTTTCAGCGGTTCACAAAATATCTCAAAAATCTATATATTTGATAAACTAAAACGTCGATAGGAGTTCATATGTACTAAATTGTTTTGAAAGTCAAGTTTTTTAGATATGTTAGTTGTGTATACAGCTAGATGAGTTTGAAAATTACGAGCTTGGGAATAATTGTTTTTTTTCACTTACCCATATTGTAAACACTAATTAGTTATTTCATGATATTGACAGATAATATTTTTGATTGTGAGAGACTGAATAATAATTATTTTATATAGTTTTTATTAATTATTATTTTTTAGTTTAAGCTCAATAATAAACCTCAAGGAATTGATAATGATACCATAAAATAATTATTTAAAAAAGAAAAAAGAAAAAAGAAAAAAAGAAGCTAGCTAGATAGCTAGCACTCCTTTAATGAAAAAAAAGGGAAAAAAAAAAAACTCAAGATTCA
>NW_019274376.1:0-2524 GCF_002738345.1 Cucurbita maxima
TCTAAGAAACGGAGTGCATAAAACAGTAAAAGAGTTCTTCAAATCGAACCCTACTTCGGAAACCCGAATCTGTCAAGTTTGAAGTACGTGCTAAAAAGACCGAGTCAGGATCGACGTTTTTCGAAAGTTTTGTGAGGAATGACAAGGCTTGATGATTTAGAATATTATTTCTAAGAAACGGAGTGCATAAAATAGTAAAAGTGTTCTTCAAATCGAACCCTTCTTCGGAAACCCGAATCTGGGAAGTTGAAGTACGTGCTAAAAAACCGAGTCACGATCGACGTTTTTCGAATGTTTTGTGAGGAATGACAAGGCTTGATGATTTAGAATATTATGTCTAAGAAACGGAGTGCATAAAACAGTAAAAGAGTTCTTCAAATCGAATCCTACTTCGGAAACCCGAATCTGTCAAGTTTGAAGTACGTGCTAAAAAGACCGAGTCACGATCGACGTTTTTCGAAAGTTTTGTGAGGAATGACAAGACTTGATGATTTAGAATATTATTTCTAAGAAACGGAGTGCATAAAATAGTAAAAGTGTTCTTCAAATCGATCCCTTCTTCGGAAACCCGAATCTGGGAAGTTGAAGTACGTGCTAAAAAACCGAGTCACGATCGACGTTTTTCGAATGTTTTGTGAGGAATGACAAGGCTTGATGATTTAGAATATTATGTCTAAGAAACGGAGTGCATAAAACAGTAAAAGAGTTCTTCAAATCGAACCCTACTTCGGAAACCCGAATCTGTCAAGTTTGAAGTACGTGCTAAAAAAACCGAGTCACGATCGACGTTTTTCGAATGTTTTGTGAGGAATGACAAGGCTTGATGATTTAGAATATTATTTCTAAGAAACGGAGTGCATAAAATAGTAAAAGTGTTCTTCAAATCGAACCCTTCTTCGGAAACCCGAATCTGGGAAGTTGAAGTACGTGCTAAGAAACCGAGTCACGATCGACGTTTTTCGAATGTTTTGTGAGGAATGACAAGGCTTGATGATTTAGAATATTATTTCTAAGAAACGGAGTGCATAAAATAGTAAAAGTGTTCTTCAAATCGAACCCTTCNAATCGAACCCTTCTTCGGAAACCCGAATCTGGGAAGTTGAAGTACGTGCTAAAAAACCGAGTCACGATCGACGTTTTTCGAATGTTTTGTGAGGAATGACAAGGCTTGATGATTTAGAATATTATGTCTAAGAAACGGAGTGCATAAAACAGTAAAAGAGTTCTTCAAATCGAACCCTACTTCGGAAACCCGAATCTGTCAAGTTTGAAGTACGTGCTAAAAAGACCGAGTCACGATCGACGTTTTTCGAAAGTTTTGTGAGGAATGACAAGGCTTGATGATTTAGAACATTATTTCTAAGAAACGGAGTGCATAAAATAGTAAAAGAGTTCTTCAAATCGAACCCTACTTCGGAAACCCGAATCTGTCAAGTTTGAAGTACGTGCTAAAAAGACCGAGTCACGATCGACGTTTTTCGAAAGTTTTGTGAGGAATGACAAGGCTTGATGATTTAGAATATTATTTCTAAGAAATGGAGTGCATAAAATAGTAAAAGTGTTCTTCAAATCGATCCCTTCTTCGGAAACCCGAATCTGTCAAGTTTGAAGTACGTGCTAAAAAGACCGAGTCACGATCGACGTTTTTCGAAAGTTTTGTGAGGAATGACAAGGCTTGATGATTTAGAANTCTAAGAAACGGAGTGCATAAAACAGTAAAAGAGTTCTTCAAATCGAACCCTACTTCGGAAACCCGAATCTGTCAAGTTTGAAGTACGTGCTAAAAAGACCGAGTCACGATAGACGTTTTTCGAATGTTTTGTGAGGAATGACAAGGCTTGATGATTTAGAATATTATTTCTAAGAAACGGAGTGCATAAAATAGTAAAAGTGTTCTTCAAATCGAACCCTTCTTCGGAAACCCGAATCTGTCAAGTTTGAAGTACGTGCTAAAAAGACTGAGTCAAGATCGACGTTTTTCGAAAGTTTTGTGAGGAATGACAAGGCTTGATGATTTAGAATATTATTTCTAAGAAACGGAGTGCATAAAATAGTAAAAGTGTTCTTCAAATCGATCCCTTCTTCGGAAACCCGAATCTGGGAAGTTGAAGTACGTGCTAAAAAACCGAGTCACGATCGACGTTTTTCGAAAGTTTTGTGAGGAATGACAAGGCTTGATGATTTAGAATATTATTTCTAAGAAACGGAGTGCATAAAATAGTAAAAGTGTTCTTCAAATCGATCCCTTCTTCGGAAACCCGAATCTGGGAAGTTGAAGTACGTGCTAAAAAACCGAGTCACGATCGACGTTTTTCGAATGTTTTGTGAGGAATGACAAGGCTTGATGATTTAGAATATTATTTCTAAGAAATGGAGTGCATAAAACAGTAAAAGAGTTCTTCAAATCAAACCCTACTACGGAAACCCGAATCTGTCAAGTTTGAAGTACGTGCTAAAAAGACCGAGTCACGATCGACGTTTTTCGAAAGTTTTGTGAGGAATGACAAGGCTTGATGATTTAGAA
>NW_019274377.1:0-1654 GCF_002738345.1 Cucurbita maxima
GCACGTACTACATACTTCCCTGTTAGGGTTTCGGAAGAAGGGTTCCATTTGAAGAACTCTTTTACTGTTTTACGCACTCCGTTTCTTAGAAATAATATGCTAAATCATCTAGCCTTATCATTCCTCAAGAAACTTTCGACAAACGTCGACCGTGACTCGGTTTTTTTAGCACGTACTACAAACTTCCCTGTTAGGGTTTCGGAAGAAGGGTTCCATTTGAAGAACTCTTTTACTGTTTTATGCACTCCGTTTCTTAGAAATAATATTCTAAATCATCTAGCCTTATCATTCGTCACAAAACTTTCGACAAACGTCGACCGTGACTCGGTTTTTTAGCACGTACTACAAACTTCTCTATTTGGGTTTCCGAAGCAGGGTTCCATTTGAAGAACTCTTTTACTGTTTTACGCAATCCGTTTCTTAGAAATAATATTCTAAATCATCTAGCCTTATCATTCCTCACCAAACTTTCGACAAACGTCGACCGTGACTCGGTTTTTTTAGCACGTACTACAAACTTCCCTGTTAGGGTTTCGGAAGAAGGGTTCCATTTGAAGAACTCTTTTACTGTTTTACGCACTCCGTTTCTTAGAAATAATATGCTAAATCATCTAGCCTTATCATTCCTCACAAAACTTTCGACAAACGTCGACCGTGACTCGGTTTTTTTAGCACGTACTACATACTTCCCTGTTGGGGTTTTGGAAGCAGGGTTCCATTTGAAGAACTTTTTTACTGTTTTACGCATTCCGTTTCTTAGAAATAATATTCTAAATCATCTAGCCTTATCATTCCTCACAAAACTTTCGACAAACGTCGACCGTGACTCGGTGTTTTTTAGCACGTACTACAAACTTCTCTGTTTGGGTTTCCGGAGCAGGGTTCCATTTGAAGAACTCTTTTACTATTTTACGCACTCCGTTTCTTAGAAATAATATGCTAAATCATCTAGCCTTATCATTCGTCACAAAACTTTCGACAAACGTCGATCGTGAAATAGGGTTTCGGAAGAAGGGTTCCATTTGAAGAACTCTTTTACTATTTTACGCACTCCGTTTCTTAGAAATAATATGCTAAATCATCTAGCCTTATCATTCGTCACAAAACTTTCGACAAACGTCGATCGTGAAATAGGGTTTCGGAAGAAGGGTTCCATTTGAAGAACTCTTTTACTGTTTTACGCATTCCGTTTCTTAGAAATAATATTCTAAATCATCTAGCCTTATCATTCCTCACAAAACTTTCGACAAACGTCGACCGTGTCTCGGTTTTTTTAGCACGTACTACATACTTCCCTGTTAGGGTTTCGGAAGAAGGGTTCCATTTGAAGAACTCTTTTACTGTTTTACGCACTCCGTTTCTTAGAAATAATATGCTAAATCATCTAGCCTTATCATTCCTCACAAAACTTTCGACAAACGTCGACCGTGACTCGGTTTTTTAGCACGTACTACAAACTTCTCTGTTTGGGTTTCCGGAGCAGGGTTCCATTTGAAGAACTCTTTTACTGTTTTTTGCATTCCGTTTCTTAGAAATAATATTCTAAATCATCTAGCCTTATCATTCCTCACAAAACTTTCGACAAACGTCGACCGTGACTCGGTTTTTTTAGCACGTACTACAAACTTCCCTGTTAGGGTTTCGGAAGAAGGGT
>NW_019274377.1:2026-2524 GCF_002738345.1 Cucurbita maxima
TCACAAAACTTTCGACAAACGTCGACCGTGACTCGGTTTTTTTAGCACGTACTACATACTTCCCTTTTAGGGTTTCAGAAGAAGGGTTCCATTTGAAGAACTCTTTTACTGTTTTACGCACTCCGTTTCTTAGAAATAATATGCTAAATCATCTAGCCTTATCATTCCTCACAAAACTTTCGACAAACGTCGACCGTGACTCGGTTTTTTTAGCACGTACTACAAACTTCCCTGTTAGGGTTTCGGAAGAAGGGTTCCATTTGAAGAACTCTTTTACTGTTTTACGCACTCCGTTTCTTAGAAATAATATTCTAAATCATCTAGCCTTATCATTCGTCACAAAACTTTCGACAAACGTCGACCGTGACTCAGTTTTTTAGCACGTACTACAAACTTCCCTGTTAGGGTTTCGGAAGAAGGGTTCCATTTGAAGAAATCTTTAACTGTTTTACGCACTCCGTTTCTTAGAAATAATATTCTAAATCATCTAGCCTTATC
>NW_019274378.1:0-2456 GCF_002738345.1 Cucurbita maxima
CGGATTGAATCTCATTAATAACAATATCCCAAAACTCGGGTAAAGATGACATCAAAATTAATACTTTAATTTCATCTTCAAAATTTATTTCCACTTAACTCAGTTGACTTATAATCATAATAGTCACTGTTACACAAATATTTACAAACTTAAAAGTTAAATTATAAGGAGTACAAGAGAAAAGTGCTTAAAATAGTTTCAAAATATAGAAAAAAAAGATAACAAGGATGGGTCAAAGTCAACATTTGGTTTCTAGTTACCATGGTGCCGTCAAAACTTATTTATTTCTTTGAAATGTTTGAGTTTACCATTTACATGTTTTCATTTTTCTACTTTTTTTGCCTGCATTTAGAAATGAAGCAAAATTAGTCTGGTTGTCACGCTTAGACCTATTATCCTTCCACCAATAGGAGCAAAAGGCAACGTTACTATGTGAAACTAGTTTCACGTCATTAATTCAACAATAAGGGTGTTATCATGCATTTAGAAATGAACCCATATTTAAAAAATTTAGATAAAATAGAAAAGAATTGTTATCTCAAAGATAATGATACTATGTGAAACTAGCCTCAAGATGCTTCCTTAACTCTTAGGGGCAGTAAACCAACTGTTCCTTCATCCAAGACCCATGGCCCAACTCCCAACATGGAAGGGATAATCTGGAGAATCATTCCAAAAACCTTAACGGATGGGTTACAAACTCACATTATCAAGCTCGACAACAAACAATGTTGTCGACAAACTTATGAAGACTACATGAAATTACGAATATATTAATGTAGGATTTTTTAATTTACCGATTTTTAAAATGTTAAATTATGTAAAATTACCGGCAAATAAGAATATTTTAGAGAGCTCTTCCTTTTTTTTTTAAGATTTTGATATTTAAGAAAAGAGAAAATGAATAAAAATAGGAGACATTTTATAGATTTAAGAATGAAATAAGGGTATTTAAAAAGCTAAAAAAACAAGAAGATGAAATTTAATGATATTATTGGGTCATAGGTTGAAGAAGAGGAGTGAGCGAAAATAAAAAGCCAAGTCACTCATAGTTAGAACCTTATTTTAGATGTTAAAGGGCACTAGTTTTGAAAGTTCAGGAATATTTTAGGTACTAATGGTTTTGTCAATATAGGAATGCAACTTATATTAATATTCATACTAAAAAATTACTTTTTTATGTTTATGTCACGAGCCATTTCCGGTGGGTTCTCGAAGCAAGTTAAAAGAGGTTGAACACAAAGTAAAATGTTTTCTCTAAATAAAAAAAGAATTAAAATATAATAAACATATATATTTACATTATATTCAAAATAGAGTTTATAGGTTCATAGTACAAAATAAGGGAAAGGTTAAAAAAAATCATTTTAAAACATCAAAAATAGTTTTGGTGGGTGTTGTTGGTCTAGGGTAACTACGAGGTTTATAGGTTCATAGTACAAAATAAGGGAAAGGTTAAAAAAAAAATCATTTTAAAACATCAAAAATAGTTTTGGTGGGGGTTGTTGGTCTAGGGCAACTACTCTTAGTTACGTGAAAAATATGGAAAATATGAGTGAGTACCTAGTTGTAAGTTTTTAACCATGTTCATAGTGGGTGCTTGGATCTCGGTGGTCGGGAGAAAATCGAACAAAGTGTCTGTCCAAAATAAAAGGGCGTTTTTAACCATGTTCATAGTGGGTGCTTGGATCTTGGTGGTCGGGAGCAAATCGAACAAAGTGTCTGTCCAAAATAAAAGAGCGTTTTTAACCATGTTCATAGTGGGTGCTTGGATCTCGGTGGTCGGGAGCAAATCGAACAAAGTGTCTATCCAAAATAAAAGGGCCCAACCAGATTCAAATTGGTGACCTCTTGATTTGCAATCAAATGCTCTACCAATGAGCTATGAACCCATTTTACATGATTTCAACCTTATTGACCCCTTTTACAGAGTGTCAGTCCAAAAGTGTAAAAAGTGTCTATCCAAAATAGAAAGGCCCAACAAAGTTCAAACGGGTGACCGGTCAAATTCTCTACCACTAAGCCATGGATACATTTTGTAGGATTTTAACCTTATTGACCCCTTAAAAATAATGTCGGTCCAAAAAGTGTAACAAATTTCTATCCAAGATAGAAGGGCCCAACTAGGTTCGAATTGGTGACCTCTTGATCAACAATCAAATGCTCTAACATTGAGCTATGGACCCATTTTATATGATCTCAACCTTAGTGACCCCTTATACACATTATCGGCCAAAAAGTGACCCTACCGAATTGGCTATGGACCAATTTTGTATAAATTGGTGGATTACCTATCGGAAATTAAACATAGGTCGTTAGATTCAAAGTTGAAAGTGCTAACCACTACACCATAGAACCACTTGTTAAACTTTATTTTGGCAGCGATTTTGATAAGGGGCAACAACGCTAGATTTTGCAAAGCTAGAGGTCGTAGTATCCTTGCAAACTTTAACAAA
>NW_019274379.1:0-2521 GCF_002738345.1 Cucurbita maxima
CATCAAGCCTTATCATTCCTCACAAAACTTTCGAAAAACGTCGACCGTGACCCGGTTGTTTTAGCACGTACTAAAAACATCCTTGTTTGGGTTTCCGAAGAAGGGTTCGATTTGAAGAACTCTTTTATTGTTTTATGCACTCCGTTTCTTAGAAATAATATTCTAAATCATCAAGCCTTATCATTCCTACTATAAATTTTGAAAAACGTCGACTGTGACTCAGATTTTTTAGCACGTACTAAAAACATCCCTGTTTGGGTTTCCGAAGAAGGGTTCGATTTGAAGAACTCTTTTACTTTTTTATGCACTCCTTTTCTTGGAAATAATATTCTAAATCATCAAGCCTTATCATTCCTCACAAAACTTTCAAAAAACGTCGATCGTAACTCGGTTTATTTAGCACGTACTTCAAACTTCCCAAATTTGAGTTTTCGAAGTAGGGTTCGATTTGAAGAACTTTTTTACTGTTTTATGCACTCCGTTTCTTAGAAATAATATTCTAAATCATCAAGCCTTATCATTCCTACCAAAAATTTCGACAAACGTCGACTGTGACTCGTTTTTTTAGCATGTACTAACAAGTTCCCTGTTTGGGTTTCCGAAGAAGGGTTCGATTTGAAGAACTCTTTTACTGTTTTATGCACTCCGTTTCTTAGAAATAATAATCTAAATCATCAACCTTATCATTCCTCACAAAACTTTCGAAAAACGTCGACCGTGACTCAGTTATTTTAGGACGTACTAAAAACATCCCTGTTTGGGTTTCCAAAGAAGGGTTCGATTTGAAGAACTCTTATACTGTTTTATCCACTCCGTTTCTTAGAAATAATATTCTAAATCCTCAAGCCTTATCATTCCTCACAAAACTTTCGAAAAACGTCGACCGTGACTCGGTTGTTTTAGCACGTACTAAAAACATCCCTTTTTGGGTTTCCGAAGAAGGGTTCCATTTGCCGAACTCTTTTACTGTTTTATGCACTCCGTTTCTTAGAAATAATAATCATCAAGCCTTATCATTTATAACAAAACTTTCGAAAAACGTTGACCGTGACTCAGTTGTTTTAGCACGTGCTAAAAACATCCTGGTTTGGGTTTCCGAAGAAGGGTTCGATTTGAAGAACTCTTTTACTGTTTTATGCACTCCGTTTCTTAGAAATAATAATCATCAAGCCTTATCATTTATCACAAAACTTTCGAAAAACGTCGACCGTGACTCAGTTGTTTTAGCACGTACTAAAAACATCCCTGTTTGGGTTTCCGAAGAAGGGTTCGATTTGAAGAACTCTTTTACTGTTTTATGCACTCCGTTTCTTAGAAATAATATTCTAAATCATCAAGCCTTATCATTCCTCACAAAACTTTCGAAAAACGTCGATCGTGACCCGGTTGTTTTAGCACATATTAAAAACATCCCTGTTTGGGTTTCTGAAGAAGGGTTCGATTTGAGGAACTCTTTTACTGTTTTATGCACTACGTTTCTTAGAAATAATATTTTAAATCATCAAGCCTTATCATTCCTCACAAAACTTTCAAAAAACGTCGACCGTGACCCGGTTGTTTTAGCACATACTAAAAACATCCCTAATTGGGTTTCCGAAGAAGGGTTCGATTTGAAGAACTCTTTTACTGTTTTATGCCCTCCGTTTCTTGGAAATAATATTCTAAATCATCAAGCCTTATCATTCCTCAAAAAACTTTCGAAAAACGTCGACCGTGACCCGGTTGTTTTAGAACATACTAAAAACATCCCTGTTTGGGTTTCCGAAGAAGGGTTCGATTTAAAGAACTCTTTTACTGTTTTATGCACTCCGTTTCTTGGAAATAATATTCTAAATCATCAAGCCTTATCATTCCTCACAAAACTTTCGAAAAACTTCGACCGTGACCCGGTTGTTTTAGCACGTACTAAAAACATCCTTGTTTGGGTTTCCGAAGAAGGGTTCGATTTGAAGAACTCTTTTACTTTTTTATGCACTCCGTTTCTTAGAAATAATAATATATTTTGCAAAACGTCGACTGTGACTCAGGTTTTTTAGCACGCACTAACAACTTCCCTGTTGGGATTTCCGAAGAAGGGTTCGATTTGAAGAACTCTTTTATTGTTTTATGCACTCCGTTTCTTAGAAATAATATTCTAAATCATCAAGCCTTATCATTCCTACTATAAATTTTGAAAAACGTTGACTGTGACTCAGATTTTTTAGCACGTACTAACAACTTCCCTGTTTGGGTTTCCGAAGAAGGGTTCGATTTGAGGAACTCTTTTACTGTTTTATGCACTACGTTTCTTAGAAATAATATTTTAAATCATCAAGCCTTATCATTCCTCACAAAACTTTCAAAAAACGTCGATCGTGACTCGGTTTATTTAGCACGTACTTCAAACTTCCCAAGTTTGAGTTTTCGAAGTAGGGTTCGATTTGAAGAACTTTTTTACTGTTTTATGCACTCCGTTTCTTAGAAATAATATTCTAAATCATCAAGCCTTATCATTCCTACCAAAAATTTCGACAAACGTCGA
>NW_019274380.1:0-2520 GCF_002738345.1 Cucurbita maxima
TTTTTGGGGTATCTTTGAGTTTTCTAACGTTGTTACTTCGTCTTAATCAAGCATTCTTGATGAGATTTCATAGGTAATATTATCGTCCAACCTTTTCTACTAGATCAAAACCCTTGAATTGAGTTATAATGTTATAGTAATTTTTAGGGGTAGCTTCGGGTCGTTGAAATAAAATGTAAATGCAACTTTGAGCCGAATTGATTTTAGGTTTCCCTTTTAAGGTGTTTGAAGTATATTGACAGTACCTATATTGCTCATAGTTTGTAAACAAAAACATATTCTGTTTTCAATAAAGTTATTATTGATATTTATTTATTAAAGATTGCTATTGAATAAAGTAAATGTTTCGATCATTAATCTAAATCCAATAAACTAAGAGCACTCTGGCTATAGTATGATTACTTGAACTATATGTAGAGACACAAGAGTGGATCAAGTTCAAGTATATAGTCAAAATGAGTTATAGTACAGGGATAAGGCTGAGTACCTTATTTTGGAGACACTATGGATGCGACCCACTTTTGTATATGATATAAACAATGTGATCACTAAATTGTACATCTAGAGACATGTGAATGGGAGCGTCCTATGCAATGAGTATTGCATAAGATCGGACCATGAAAAAAACCTCTCTCACTTTATAATGTCGTTTACTATTGAGACTGATTTTTTCATTTATGACCTAGGTAACTCGATCTTAATCCTGAGCTAACTATGAACTCTAGTTTATTTAAAATTATCCTTAGATTTTCATGGGTGAGAGTTGCCCGAGTTCGTCGACTCAGAAAGCCTCCCATTTTAAGGGTAAGACTGGATGAATAGTTGAGGACATAGGGTGTATGATGGAATTCACTCCTACCCACTTTTAGGGATAGTAGAGAGGTTGTTCCCTTAAGTACTGACTCCAAGTCTTGAACGAGGAGCCCCACCCTCTCATGGGCCCGAGAGGGATTCGGTTTGGTGGTTGAACCACAAACCAATTGTTCATTAGAGGATCAGTGAGACTTAAGGAACAAAAAGTAACTTTAGGGGTAAAACTTTAAATTGACCCAGCTCTAGTTACGATCAACCTGTGAAGGATCGACTTACTAATTATGGTTATATCAAATGGACAGAAATATATCTATAGTGAGAGGAGTGCAACAACTAGGCTACAATGGAGTGTCCTAGTAGTGAACGAATGTTGGATAACAAGGTTAATGAGTTTAGCTGGTTAATCTCGGATCGTTGGAGCCCATGAGATGTAGGTCCATTAGGTCCCTCTGGTAGCTCATATCGAACGAAACCTTAGAACAGTGTGACGAGTGAGTTCAAAGTTTTCGAATTAGAATTAGGGAATACACGCTAAATATATACGATATATTTAACCTCATTTTTTTTAGGTATGAATTGAACAAAAAAAGAGAATTGGAGATATTTAAATAAGCTTTAAATATTTTAATTATGAATAGTGATAGATACTCAATATGTGCTCGAATTAATTCGAATTGACCTTTTATTTAATGTTAAATATTAATTAAAATTTTTAATTAATCATTTAATATTATTTTGATTCGTAATTAATTGTTAGATTAAATAAAGAAAGTCAAAATGTTTACTCCACCTAATGAAAAAATTCATGCTTGAGTTAGTGGAATATTGAGGGTCAATATATGGTTTAACCAAACTTGCATGCTTGCCACATAATCCCACAAATTAGAGTGGAATTTTGAGTGCCAAAATTTGGTAATCTCAAATTTGCATGAACATGCAAATATGACTCTATAAATAGAGTGATCAATGTACATGGAAATTCTTCTTCAAAAACTTTGAAAAAATCTCTCAAAACTCTCTCTTTACCTATACTAAATTTCTATCAAGTTTCATCACTCACCGTATTCCACAATCTTATTCTAAGGTCGGAGAATAGTACGAAAGACACTAGCGGTGGTTCGAAACCATTCGTTTGGAAGAATGAATTTGAACTACAAAAGGTCAGTATTCAAACTCAATAAGTTTCAATGATTTTGAACATGCTAGCTAATTTACTATAATTGATGTACTTAGAGTGCCTAAGATCCATGCACGTGTTATAATAACACCAACAAAATGAACCTAAACTGACAACATAATTTATGAACAAAGGAAACAAAAAGATATTTAAAAAGAGAGAAAACCCAAAAAGTAGCAAATTCCCTCGAACACTGAAAATGGATAGCCATTCACCGTGAGAAAAACACAAAAAATGGAAGAAAGAGGGTGCCATTGAAGGAGTAGGGAAGCAAATGGGGAATAAGAAATATAAGGGAGATGGGGGGCTTTGGGGCTTCAAAGCTAGATTATGACGGGCAAAAACATCTCTAGATGCACTAAATTTTGTCACGTAACATACATACACAATAGGCAAGCGTCAAAAATGCTATCAAGGTCTTTCAATGCTTGTCAATTTAGTTGACCTTGTCCATAATATTTTGTGCTTTCAGAGAGATATTTCTTCTAACCATGGTAAAGCAAATATTGATTCTCATTTTTGCTGCATTT
>NW_019274381.1:0-2453 GCF_002738345.1 Cucurbita maxima
TAGGTAACTCGATCTTAATCCTAAGCTAACCATGAACTCCTGTTTATTCGAAATTATCCTTAGATTTGCATGGGTGAGAGTGGCTCAAGTTCGTCGACTCAATAGGCCTCCCATTTCAGGGGTAAGATTGGGTAAATGGTTGGAGACGTGGGGTGCAAGATGAAATTTATTCCTACCCACTTTTAGGGATAAAAGAGAGGTAGTTCTCTTAAGTACTGACTTCAGGTCTTGAACAAGGGCCCCACCCTCTCAATTGCCTGAGAGGGATTCGGTTTACTTGTTGGACCACAAACCAATTGTTCATTAGAGGATTAGTGAAACATAAGAAACAAGAAGTAACTTCAAGGGTAAAATGGTTTCCATAGGGAATGATCTCAAACCCTAATGTTTTCGTAGGGAAAGATCTCAAACCCTAATGTTTCCATAGGGAAAGATTTAAAACCTTAATTTTACCTATGGAAAGATTTAAAACCCTAATTTTACCTAGGGAAAGATCTCACACCCAAACTTTACCTAGGGCAAGGTCTCAAACCCGAACTTTACCTAGGGAAAGATCTCAAACCCTAATTTTACTTAGGGAAGGATCTCAAATCTTAATTTTACTTACGGAAGGATCTCAAACCCTAATATATCCCTTGGGAAGGATCTCGAACCCTAATGTTTCGATAGGGAAAGATCTCAAACCCTAATGTTACCAAAGCAAAGATCTCAAACCCTAATTTTTATCTAAGCAAAGATCTCAAACCCGAACTTTACCTAGGGAAAGATCCCAAACCCTAATGTTTCCATAGGGAAAGATCTCAAACCCTAATTTTACCTAGGGAAAGGATCTCAAACCCAAACTTTACCTAGGGAAAGANTTTCCATAGGGAAAGATTTAAAACCTTAATTTTACCTATGGAAAGATTTAAAACCCTAATTTTACCTAGGGAAAGATCTCACACCCAAACTTTACCTAGGGCAAGGTCTCAAACCCGAACTTTACCTAGGGAAAGATCTCGAACCCTAATTTTACTTAGGGAAGGATCTCAAATCTTAATTTTACTTACGGAAGGATCTCAAACCCTAATGTATCCCTTGGGAAGGATCTCGAACCCTAATGTTTCGATAGGGAAAGATCTCAAACCCTAATGTTACCAAAGCAAAGATCTCAAACCCTAATTTTTATCTAAGGAAAGATCTCAAACCCGAACTTTACCTAGGGAAAGATCCCAAACCCTAATGTTTCCATAGGGAAAGATCTCAAACCCTAATTTTACCTAGGGAAAGGATCTCAAACCCAAACTTTACCTAGGGAAAGATCTCAAACCCTTATTTTACATTGGGAAAGATCTCAAACCCTAATTTTTACCTAGGGAAAGATCTCAAACCCTTATTTTACCTAGGGAAAGATCTCAAACCCAAACTTTACCTAGGAAAAGATCTCAAACCCTAATTTTACTTAAGGAAGGATCTCAAACCCTAATGTTTCCATAGGGAAATATCACAAACCCTAATTTTACCTAGGGAAAGATCTCAAACCCTAATGTTTCCGTAGGGAAAGATCTCAAAACCTAATTTTACCTAGGGAAAGATCTCAAACCCAAACTCTACCTAGGGAAAGATCTCAAACCCTAATTTTACTTAAGGAAGGATCTCAAACCCTAATATTTCCATAGGGAAGGATCTCGATCCCTAATGTATCCATAGGGAAGGACCTCAAACCCTAATGTTTCGATAGGGAAAGATCTCAAACCCTAATGTTTCCGTAGGGAACGATCTCAAACCTTAATTTTACCTAGGGAGATCTCAAACCCTAATTTTACCTAGGGAAAGATCTGAAACCCTCATTTTACCTAGGGAATGATCTCAAACCATAATTTTATCTAGGGAAAGACCTAAAACCCTAATTTTAAGTAGGGAAAGATTTAAAATTCTAATTTTACCTAGGAAAATATTTAAAATCCTAATTTTACCAAGGGAAAGATCTCAAACCCTAATTTTACATTGGGAAAGATCTCAAACCCTAATTTTACCTAGGGAAAGATCTCAAACCCTAATTTTACCTAGGGAAAGATCTCAAACCCTAATTTTACTTAGGGAAGGATCTCAAACCCTAAAGTTTCCATAGGGAAGGATCTCAGCCGTAATGTTTCTATAGGGAAAGATCTAAAACCCTAATGTTTCCATAGGGAAAGATCAGAAACCCTAATTTCACATTGGGAAAGATCTCATACCGTAATTTCTACATAGGGAAAGATTTAAAACCCTAATTTTACCTAGGGAAGGATCTCAAACCGTAATGTTTCAATAGGGAAAGATCTCAAACCCTAATGTTTCCGTAGGCAAAGATCTCAAACCCTAATTTTACCTAGGGAAAGATCTCAAACCCTAATTTTACGTTGGGAAAGATCTCAAACCTAATTTTACCTACGGAAAGATTTAAAACCCTAATTTTACCTAGGAAAAGATTT
>NW_019274382.1:0-2519 GCF_002738345.1 Cucurbita maxima
ACCCAAATCTGGGAAGTTTGTAGTACGTGCTAAAAAAACCGAGTCACGATCGTCGTTTTTCGAAAGTTTTGTTAGGAATGATAAGTCTTGATGATTTAGAATATTATTTATAAGAAACGGAGTGCATAAAACCGCCAAGAGAGTTCTTCAAATCGAATTCTACTTCGAAAAACCCAATTCTGAAAAAGTTTGAAGTACGTGCCTAAAAAACCGAATCACGATAATTCTACTTCGAAAAACCCAATTCTGAAAAAGTTTGAAGTACGTGCCTAAAAAACCGAATCACGATCGTCATACTTCGAAAAACCCAATTCTGAAAAAGTTTGAAGTACGTGCCTAAAAAACCGAATCACGATCGTCATTTTTCGAAAGTTTTGTGAGGAATGATAAGGCTTGATGATTTATCATATTATTTCTAAGAAACGGAGTGCATAAAACCGTCAACAGAGTTCTTCAAATCGAACCCTACTTCGGAAACCCAAATCTGGGAAGTTTGAAGTACGTGCTAAAAAAACCGAGTCACGATCGTAGTTTTTCGAAATTTTTTTGAGGAATGATAAGGCTTGATGATTTAGAATATTATTTCTAACAAACGAAGTGCATAAAACCGTCAACAGAGTTCTTCAAATCGAACCCTACTTCGGAAACCCAAATCTGGGAAATTTGAAGTACGTGCTAAAAAAACCGAGTCACGATCGTCGTTTTTCGAAAGATTTGTGAGGAATGATAAAGCTTGATGATTTATCATATTATTTCTAGGAAACGGAGTGCATAAAACCGTCAACAGAGTTCTTCAAATTTAACCCTACTTCGGAAACCCAAATCTGGGAAATTTGAAGTACGTGCTAAAAAAACCGAGTCACGATCGTCGTTTTTCGAAAGTTTTGTGAGGAATGATAAGGCTTGATCATTTAGAATATTCTTCCTAACAAACGGAGTGCATAAAACCGTCAACAGAGTTCTTAAAATCGAACCCGACTTCGCAAAACCCAAATCTGGGAAGTTTGAAGTACGTGCCTAAAAAACCGAATCACGATCGTCATTTTTTGAAAGTTTTGTGAGGAATGATAAGGCTTGATGATTTATCATATTATTTCTAAGAAACGGAGTGCATAAAACCGCCAAGAGAGTTCTTCAAATCGAATTCTACTTCGAAAAACCCAATTCTGAAAAAGTTTGAAGTACGTGCCTAAAAAACCGAATCACGATCGTCATTTTTCGAAAGTTTTGTGAGGAATGATAAGGCTTGATCATTTAGAATATTCTTCCTAACAAACGGAGTGCATAAAACCGTCAACAGAGTTCTTCAAATCGAACCCTACTTCGGAAACCCAAATCTGGGAAGTTTGAAGTACGTGCTAAAAAAACCGAGTCACGATCGTAGTTTTTCGAAATTTTTTTGAGGAATGATAAGGCTTGATGATTTAGAATATTATTTCTAACAAACGGAGTGCATAAAACCGTCAACAGAGTTCTTCAAATCGAAACCCTACTTTGAAAACCCAAATCTGGGAAATTTGAAGTACGTGCTAAAAAAACCGAGTCACGATCGTCGTTTTTTGAAAGTTTTGTGGGGAATGAAAAGGCTTGATGATTTATCACATTATTTCTAGGAAACGGAGTGCCTAAAACCGTCAACAGAGTTCTTCAAATCGGACCCTACTTCGGAAACCCGAATCGTGGAAGTTTGAAGTACGTGCTAAAAAAACCGAGTCACGATCGTCGTTTTTCGAAGGTTTTGTGAGGAATGATAAGGCTTGATGATTTAGAGTATTATTTCTAAGAAACGGAGTGCATAAAACCGTCAACAGAGTTCTTCAAACCAAACCCTACTTCGGAAACCCAAATCGTGGAAGTTTGAAGTACGTGCTAAAAAAACCGAGTCACGATCGTCGTTTTTCGAAGGTTTTGTGAGGAATGACAAGGCTTGATGATTTAGAATATTATTTCTAAGAAACGGAGTGCATAAAACCGTCAACAGAGTTCTTCAAATCGAACCCTACTTCGGAAACCCAAATCTGGGAAGTTTGAAGTACGTGCTAAAAAAACCGAGTCACGATCGTAGTTTTTCGAAATTTTTTTGAGGAATGATCAGGCTTGATGATTTAGAATATTATTTCTAACAAACGGAGTGCATAAAACCGCCAACAGAGTTCTTCAAATCGAAACCCTACTTCGGAAACCCAAATCTGGGAAATTTGAAGTACGTGCTAAAAAAACCGAGTCACGATCGTCGTTTTTCGAAAGATTTGTGAGGAATGATAAAGCTTGATGATTTATCATATTATTTCTAGGAAACGGAGTGCATAAAACCGTCAACAGAGTTCTTTAAATCGAACCCTACTTCGGAAACTTAAATCTTGGAAATTTGAAGTACGTGCTAAAAAAACCGAGTCACGATCGTCGTTTTTTGAAAGTTTTGTGGGGAATGAAAAGGCTTGATGATTTATCACATTATTTCTAGGAAACGGAGTGCCTAAAACCGTCAACAGAGTTCTTCAAATCGGACCCTACTTCGG
>NW_019274384.1:0-2515 GCF_002738345.1 Cucurbita maxima
AACTGAAACTGTCCACTAGGACATCTATTAATTGATTCATAATTACCTATGTTAAAAAAAATCAGCTTCGGAAAGGTAAAAAATGTAAAGGTTCATGTTAAAAATGTCAAATCAAGCCAAATATGTCATTTTTTAACCTAAAATTCCGAGAAGCTAAGCCGAAGGGGCCGGTGTATGCAGTAGTGACCCTGTCATTGAGGGACATTGACACATGAGCAAGTCGCAAAGTTGGTCGAGGCATGGGTCTTTAATGTTCATGTGGGCACACAAGTTGGTGTAGTGGATCATGGGTTAGACCGTGTTCTGTGTATTTTTTGTTTGAATGTGGGTTTTTGGGCCAAGCATAGAGGAACTAGACTACTTGACTGGTTGCTAGTTGGTATCTGATTGCATTGTTGGGTCGAAGCTTTGTATTTTAGGTTACTGGAGCAAACTAGGTATGGGGTTGCTTGGCTATAATGAGGTTGCGGGTATTCGAGTTTTGGTCCTACCAGGTGGACTTCATCTTCTCCACCCCTCACATCGGTTAGGGTTGCCTGTGGGTTTTGGGTCGTGAGTCGGATCTCGTGTCGGACTTCGTTTCCCTCACCCCGATTACTAGAGAATATTTCGGCGACTCTCTCTCCTCGGTCACGTCGTTTCAATGTCCTTTTTCCTCCATTTTTTAGTCTCCTCCTCCCCCTAATCTCGTTTATGGTGTTTGTTTGGTTCGTAAGGGCGTAAACACTCAGATCTGAGAGGGTTCAAAAATCCAACGTTTTGTTCTTCCTCGGTCACGTCGTTTCAATGTCCTTGTGGGAAGGAAAGCGCGTGAGACAGCCGGCAAGCCACGTGTCAACTTGCGGGAGGGAAAGCGTGTTAGACAGCCTGAGGGACACGTATTGACGATTGGGTGGAATAACACGTTAGGCGCATTGTCAGGCGAGAAAATGTATGGCCTATTAGCTTAGTTGGTTAGAGTGTCGTGCTAATAACGCGAAGGTAGCAGGTTCAACCCTTGCATGGGAAATTATATCTTTTCATTATACGAGTTAAAACATTACGATACGGCCGTTCACAATTTTTCTTTAGATCTGAGTCGTTCGATATGTTCTTTTACGAAAGATGAAATTCGAGTATTTCTCAGTCTTTTAACGAACAAGGAGGTAAATGAACTCACTTTGAAGGCCAGATTCAGTATTGCGACTCTCATGAGAGAAAATTTTACGGCAAGCCACGTGTCAACTTGTGGGAAGGAAAGCGCGTGAGACAGCCGGCAAGCCACGTGTCAACTTGCGGGAGGGAAAGCGTGTTAGACAGCCTGAGGGACACGTATTGACGTTTGGATGGAATAACATGTTAGGCGCATTGTCAGGCGGGAAAATGTATGGCCTATTAGCTTAGTTGGTTAGAGTGTCGTGCTAATAACGCGAAGGTAGCAGGTTCAACCCTTGCATGGGAAATTATATCTTTTCATTATACGAGTTAAAACATTACGATACGACCGTTCACAATTTTTCTTTAGATCTGAGTCGTTCGATATGTTCTTTTACGAAAGATGAAATTCGAGTATTTCTCAGTCTTTTAACGAACAAGGAGGTAAATGAACTCACTTTGAAGGCCAGATTCAGTATTGCGACTCTCATGAGAGAAAATTTTACGGCAAGCCACGTGTCAACGTGTGGGAAGGAAAGCACGTGAGAAAGCCGGCAAGCCACGTGTCAACTTGCGGGAGGGAAAGCGTGTCAGATAGCCCGAGGGACACGTATTGACGATTGGGTGGAATAACAAGTCAGGCGCATTGTCAAGTGAGAAAATCTATGGCTTATTAGCTCAGTTGGTTAGAGCATTGTGCAAATAATGCAAAGGTTGCAAGTTCAACACCTGCATGGGGCCAATTTCCCTCATTTTTAATTATATCTTTTCATTATACGAGTTAAAACACTACGGACTTTAGAAGATAATGACTTTTTTAAGTTTATTATGCATAAAGTTATGTAAACGAAACTCGATTGGTTGGATTAGAACCTAACGATTTATAATGTGCATAAAATCTATGTGGAGGTCGTAGGTTCAACAATTACATAGGCCAAGTTTTATTAATTTTTAATAATATCTTTACATGATACGAAGTTACAACAGTACGAACTTTAAACCGATGATACGGCCGTTCACAATTTTTCTTTAGAGGATTTCTGAGAGTCATTTCAGGAGCAAGAAGTTGGTAAATGAACTAGTTTTGGCCATTCGATATGTTCTTTTACGAAAGATGAAATTCGAGGATGAGCAAGAATCTATATGTTCTTTTACGAAAGATGAAATTCGAGGATGCGCAAGAAGTTGGGATCTCACTAGTTTTGGCCAGAGAGTTTTAGGACATAAAACCCAACATTGTTAACCTTTACTGATTAAACAACCATAATAACTTTATTGAAAATAAAATATATTTTTGTTTACAAACTATGAGTTTTAGGACATAAAACCCAACATTGTTAACCTTCTTGGTCTTCTACGGAAATATTATTTGGAGGTTTAT
>NW_019274385.1:0-2513 GCF_002738345.1 Cucurbita maxima
CCTAAGGCTTCATACATACGTTTCAAGTGGTAAAACAAGGGCATTTGGTCTTGTGGTATGATTCTTGCTTTGGGTGTGAGACGTCTCGAGTTTGATTCTCAAAATGCCCCTTCAAGAGATTGTAGTATGAATTTTGGGGATGTAGCTCAGATAGTAGAGCGCTCACTTCTGATGTGGAAAGTTACGGGGTTGATACCTTGCATCTCCCAAATGAATCAATCCCTAAATATATTATTTCTTTTTAATTTTTTCTTATTTACGACATATTGAGCCGGGATAGTTTTTCATGTCACTATTTTGAAAATTACTTCTTTTTAATTTTTCCTTATTCATGACATGTTGAGTAGCGATATTTGTTCATTTTCACTATTATTGATGATGGAAAGTTTAGGGTTTTATGATGCAAGAATTGTAGGGATGTAGCTTTGCTTAGCATGCGAGAGGTACGGGGATTGATACCTCGCATCTAGGGGCATTTAGGGTGTTCATTTCCCATGTGGAAAGTATGGGGATCAATACCTTGCATCTTCAATTGAATCGATTAATAAATATATTATTTATGTTCAATTTTTTCTTATCTTTTCAATTTTTTTCTTATTTAGGACATAATGAGCTGGGATAGTTTTTCATTTTCACTATTACTGATGACGAGATGCTTAAAACTTTATGATGTAAGAATTGTGGGGATACAACATAGATGGTAGAGCGCTTGCTTTGCATGCAAGAGATATGGGGATCGATACCCTGCATTTCTAGATTTTCTTCATTTTCACTATTATGGATGATGGGAAATTTAGGGTTCTATGATGTAATATTTTATTTCTATTTGCTCATTTAGCATGCGAGAGGTACGGGGATTGAATCGATACCCCATATCTCCAAAAGAAACTATTCGCTATTACTATTTTATTTCTATTCAATTTTTTCTTATTTATGACATAATGAGTAGCGATATTTTTTCATTTTCACTATTATTCATGACGAGACATTTATTTTTTTGTGACGTAAAAATTGTGAAGATGTAGCTTAGACGGTAGAGCGCTCGCTTTGCATGCGAGTTGCACGAAGATTGATAACCTACATCTCGAAAAGAAAGTATTTAATTTGTTATAATATTTTTTCATTTTCACAATTATCGATGCCCCGCATCACCAAAACAAACTATTTGTTATTAATATTTTGATATTTTTTTATTTTCACTATTATTGATGATGGGACATTTAGGGTTTTAGGATGTAAGAATCATGGGGATGTAGCTCAAATGGTAGAGCGCTCGCTTTGCATGTGAGAGGTATAGGGATCGATACCCTGCATCTCCAAAAAAGAGACTATCTATTATTAAATAATATTGTTTCTTTTCAATTTTTCCTTATTCAATACCTGTTGTGTAGCAATATTTCTTCATTAGAGCGCTCGCTTAGCATGTGAGAGGTACGGGGATCGATACCCCGCATCTCCAAAAGAAAGAAATTATTTTTTTTAAGTATGAGTTAATTTAATATGTTATGTATAAGGTGGGTACGAGAGAAAAAGAAAACATACTTATATAAGGATTATTATATCATTATGGCTATGCCATTTTTATAGATAAAAGAGTGTAATGTCCCACAAGCACATATAGAGAGAGGACTTATTGTAAGTAAAGAAAGAAATCGAGTAGTTATACTGCTACTTGTGGAGAGAGAATTTGATGACTTCCTCAAAGAAAACAATTCAACAACCAAATGTATATTCTTCCATCTTAATCTTAAGAAACCAAAAATTATGGCAATTAAAACTATAATGATGATGCTCTTTTAATATCATTTTATCTTTTCCACTTTCAATAGGCATGCCTACCCAAATCCTAACTTTCGATATTTGTTTTACTTGTGTACTCACGAGATGTGTCTCAAATGGAACTATCAAACTAAAACTTACACTATTTTCTTCTCAATAAAACTTACACTATTTTCTTCTCAATACAGTAATTGTCGCAAACCCTATGTAAATAATTTAACAGCGGTCTAGATCTAAAAGATATAATAATGATTATTGCTCATGGATTTCATTAACAAAGAAAATAAATGAAATAATGATGATACATTACATAAAAAAACTTAATATATAGCCCATAATAAGAACATTTGGTTTAGTGGAATGATTTTTCTTTTGGGTGCAAGAGGTTTCGAGTTCGATTCTCTAAATGCCCTCGGAAAGAAAAAAAAAAGCACTAAAATAATTATCAGCCTAACCCAACCCAAAGGAATTTGTGGCAAATGCATGCACAATTTATGTAAATTTCATGTATTGAGGCACAGCAACTAAGAACTATAGATTTGCTATAAAGGTATTTGGTCTAGTGGTGTATGATTATTGTTTCGGGTGTGAGAGGTCTCAAGTATATTGGCAAATGCATGCACAATTTATGTAAATTTCATGTATTGAGGCACAGCAACTAAGAACTATAGATTTGCTATAAAGGTATTTGGTCTAGTGGTGTATGATTATTGTTTCGGGTGTGAGAGGTCTCA
>NW_019274386.1:0-2513 GCF_002738345.1 Cucurbita maxima
TTTACTATTTTATGCACTCCGTTTCTTAGAAATAATATTCTAAATCATCAAGCCTTGTCATTCCTCACAAAACTTTCGAAAAACGTCGATCGTGACTCGGTTTTTTTAGCACGTACTTCAAACTTGAGCGATTCGGGTTTCCGAAGTAGGGTTCGATTTGAAGAACTCTTTTACTGTTTTATGCACTCCGTTTCTTAGAAATAATATTCTAAATCATCAAGCCTTGTCATTCCTCACAAAACATTCGAAAAACGTCGATCGTGACTCGGTTTTTTAGCACGTTCTTCAACTTCCCAGATTCGGGTTTCCGAAGAAGGGTTCGATTTGAAGAACTCTTTTACTGTTTTATGCACTCCGTTTCTTAGAAATAATATTCTAAATCATCAAGCCTTGTCATTCCTCACAAAACTTTCGAAAAACGTCGATCGTGACTCGGTTTTTTAGCACGTACTTCAAACTTCCCAGATTCGGGTTTCCGAAGAAGGGTTCGATTTGAAGAACACTTTTACTATTTTATGCACTCCGTTTCTTAGAAATAATATTCTAAATCATCAAGCCTTGTCATTCCTCACAAAACTTTCGAAAAACGTCGATCGTGACTCGGTTTTTTTAGCACGTACTTCAAACTTGACAGATTCAAGTTTCCGAAGTAGAGTTCGATTTGAAGAACTCTTTTACTGTTTTATGCACTCCGTTTCTTAGAAATAATATTCTAAATAATCAAGCCTTGTCATTCTTCACAAAACATTCGAAAAACGTCGATCGTGACTCAGTTTTTTAGCACGTACTTCAACTTCCCAGATTCGGGTTTCCGAAGAAGGATTCGATTTGAAGAAGACTTTTACTATTTTATGCACTCCGTTTCCAGATTCGGGTTTCCGAAGAAGGATTCGATTTGAAGAAGACTTTTACTATTTTATGCACTCCGTTTCTTAGAAATAATATTCTAAATCATCAAGCCTTGTCATTCCTCACAAAACATTCGAAAAACGTCGATCGTGACTCAGTTTTTTAGCACGTACTTCAACTTCCCAGATTCGGGTTTCCGAAGAAGGGTTCGATTTGAAGAACACTTTTACTATTTTATGCACTCCGTTTCTTAGAAATAATATTCTAAATCATCAAGACTTGTCATTCCTCACAAAACTTTCGAAAAACTTCGATCGTGACTCGGTTTTTTAGCACGTACTTCAAACTTCCCAGATTCGGGTTTCCGAAGTAGGGTTCGATTTGAAGAACTCTTTTACTGTTTTATGCACTCCGTTTCTTAAAAATAATATTCTAAATCATCAAGCCTTGTCATTCCTCACAAAACTTTCGAAAAACGTCGATCGTGACTCGGTTTTTTAGCACGTACTTCAACTTTCCCAGATTCGGGTTTCCGAAGAAGGGTTCGATTTGAAGAACACTTTTACTATTTTATGCACTCCGTTTCTTAGAAATAATATTCTAAATCATCAAGACTTGTCATTCCTCATAAAACTTTCGAAAAACGTCGATCGTGACTCGGTTTTTTAGCACGTACTTCAAACTTCCCAGATTCGGGTTTCCGAAGAAGGGTTCGATTTGAAGAACTCTTTTACTGTTTTATGCACTCCGTTTCTTAGAAATAATATTCTAAATCATCAAGCCTTGTCATTCCTCACAAAACATTCGAAAAACGTCGATCGTGACTCGGTTTTTTAGCACGTACTTCAACTTCCCAGATTCGGGTTTCCGAAGAAGGGTTCGATTTGAAGAACACTTTTACTATTTTATGCACTCCGTTTCTTAGAAATAATATTCTAAATCATCAAGCCTTGTCATTCCTCACAAAACATTCGAAAAACGTCGATCGTGACTCGGTTTTTTAGCACGTACTTCAACTTCCCAGATTCGGGTTTCCGAAGAAGGGTTCGATTTGAAGAACACTTTTATTATTTTATGCACTCCGTTTTTCATAAATAATATTCTAAATCATCAAGCCTTGTCATTCCTCACAAAAAATTCGAAAAACGTCGATCGTGACTCGGTTTTTGAGCACGTACTTCAACTTCACAGATTCGGGTTTCCGAAGAAGGGTTCGATTTGAAGAACACTTTTACTATTTTATGCACTCCGTTTCTTAGAAATAATATTCTAAATCATCAAGCCTTGTCATTCCTCACAAAACATTCGAAAAACGTCGATCGTGACTCGGTTTTTGAGCACGTACTTCAACTTCCCAGATTCGGGTTTCCGAAGAAGGGTTCGATTTGAAGAACACTTTTACTATTTTATGCACTCCGTTTCTTATAAATAATATTCTAAATCATCAAGCCTTGTCATTCCTCACAAAACTTTCGAAAAACGTCGATCGTGACTCGGTTTTTTTAGCACGTACTTCAAACTTGACAGATTCGGGTTTCCGAAGTAGAGTTCGATTTGAAGAACTCTTTTACTGTTTTATGCACTCCGTTTCTTAGAAATAATATTCTAAATAATCAAGCCTTGTCATTCCTCACAAAACATTCGAAAAACGTCGATCGTGACTC
>NW_019274387.1:0-2512 GCF_002738345.1 Cucurbita maxima
TATGGACGACCCACCAGTCACTTCGCACACCCGATAGGAATAGTGACCATCATACCATCATGTTAAAAATGACGATCATTTTTCTTTTCATAACATACGCGTCCGTACGCATCATAAAGGGAAAAAATATCCCAATGCATGTTAACAAAATTCTTCACTAAATTGTTTTAAGAAAATTTTAGATTAAAGAATTTTAATATAAAATTCTAAAAATAATGATAAAGTTTTCAAAGTTTTAAATTCCAAAATACCACTCAACTAAAAAGAAATTAATGAAATACCAATTTTCAAAGAATTGTAGGACTGAGATCGGCCTACACAAAATCCTTCCATCTTCAAATCCAACTATTAACTTGAAACTTTAGTATGATCATGAAATTTTAGCATGATCATGAAAACTAAATGTAACTCAGATTCAACAGCTAGATTTAAAGAACGAAGTAGGTAAGCCTTTGATCGAGGAGATATTTCGAAAAGAAATTTCTAAAAAATGAACTTGAAATTCACAACGATTTGGAGGTTTCACTTTTAGTTTAAACTTATTCCGTAAAGTAATAAGTAGGGGCTTTCATTTGAAACAAGAATTAAATCTTGAAAATTCTTTAAGCTCGAGTTGAAAGCTTTTAGATTATGGGTTCCATTGCTCTCGGGTTTTCCAAAGTTAAGAGACTACGGTCCATCAAATTTCCTCAAAGCAATTCTTACAACTTTGAAATTAGCTCCCCAACAAGTTTCATGAAGACACGAGAGCTGAAAACATCTCAAACACATTACCTCAATTTAAGTTTTCATGGCCGTGGGAGGGAATAAATTTAAAATTTCAATTCGAGACTACAAGAAAATTTATCTATCCAAACTAATACCCACCAGTTTCTAGGCACTCAATAAGAATTGTCATGAAGACAACGAAAGCTAAAGACCTCAAGATCAAGGAGAATCGAAGAAAAAACTTATAAATTCGTTTTTTATGAATTTTAGAAAAATACCAAAATTTTCGACTAAGGTCCATTAAGCTTTAAACCAAGATACCATCAGCTTCAAGAGGATGAGAGGAGAAGGTTTCATAAAGAAGTTAAGGGCTGAAGAGCTCTCGATCGAATTTCTCAATAACCTTTAGAATCTATGAAAATGGGTTTCATGTCGAGAGAAAGAATCGAGAAATTGGGGACATATGCGAGAACTCATCCTTCCAAAATCAATTTCAAGGTTGAGAGAAAGATAAGTAAGAAACCTCATCACGAGGTGAATTTTTTATCTCTAGCTCTTCCTTGCAATATTGTTTTCAAGTTTCCTGAAGAAATTGAAGGGTTGTAGAAGACAATTTTCAGAGCAACCTCGCAACAGGCCACACTTCTTCCTCTATTTCGAGGAAGAAGATAATGATAAACTCAATCCAGACCGGTTCTCATAAAATTCTTTATGGTTATCAAAACTACACTAAAATATGGATCTACCAAAAAAAATTTGGAGCAATTTAGATACTCGAAACTCGAGAACCAAGGACCCGAACTTCAATGATAAGGTGAGTAGCAATCTTATACTATTCTTATGAAATACATGCAACAATCAATTTGAATGCAATATGAACCTTAAGTAATTTAGATTTAAATGAATATAGAAGAAAACAGTATAGAACCAAAAGTTAAGGACCTAAACCAAACGTTTTGCTCGAGAATCTAATAACGTTAAAAAGAATTTATCAAACGAACTTTGTTACCCATGAAATTTTAATGGTAGGCATATATGATAAGTTAATGTTATATATGAAATTTGGTGATCATTGGATAAGGATAAGTAGCTAAACTAAGTATCGAAGAAAAAGAAATCATAATGTCCCTTAGTAAAAGATAATATAAAGTTTTCAAGTCATTGAAGCGTGTTTAGGTACTAATCCAAGATTTAAGAGTAAAATGACCAAAATGCTAATAATGATCTTTAAAATATTTCAAGACTCAACCGTTAGGTTTTCTGGTGAGGTTTATTGCTCCTAAATATTTTAAGAAGTTTTTATGATCCTAAGAATTGAGATAAATGATCAAATTGCCCCTATAAAAACCCTAAGAAGTTTTTATGACCCTAATGATTTCTCAAGCTTATAAAGTATTTAGGTATGACCTTAAAAAGGATTTTACAAAATCTCAAAGCTTTTAGAGCACGTTAGGTGTATAAGCCAAAGCTTGTGGGAAATGATAACGTTACATCTAACGACCCCTAACCAAGATTCAAGATCCTTCTAGAATTGTCAAAGGATACGTTATGATTTTATTATACCATGAAAAACTTATGCATGTTATTATGAAAGGTTCCTGACATAAGGAAAAAGAATAGAACACCTTAGCTATAAAACTTAAGAATTATGCAATCGAATGAATCCCTTCAATACCTTAAAGGTTATTAAGTACCATTACTTCGGCGTGTTAAAAGATTATGTTATGCTCAGGGTTCAACTTTAATTTTAACCAATCGAGAGGCTACCCTAAGTCAATATGAGCTCTATATTTATCTTTGATTT
>NW_019274388.1:0-1964 GCF_002738345.1 Cucurbita maxima
TTATTTCTAAGAAACGGAGTGCATAAAACAGTAAAAGAGTTCTTCAAATAGAACCCTACTTCGGAAACCAGAATCTGGGAAGTTTGAACTACGTGCTAAAAAAACCGAGTCACGATCGACGTTTTTCAAATGTTTTGTGAGGAATGATAAGGCTTGATGATTTAGAATATTATTTCTAAGAAACGGAGTTCTTAAAATAGTAAAAGAGTTCTTCAAATCGAACCCTACTTCGGAAACCAAAATCTGGGAAGTTTGAACTACGTGCTAAAAAAACCGAGTCACGATCGACGTTTTTCGAATGTTTTGTGAGGAATGATAAGGGTTGATGATTTAGAATATTATTTCTAAGAAACGGAGTGCATAAAATAGTAAAAGAGTTCTTCAAATCGAACCCTACTACGGAAACCAAAATCTGGGAAGTTTGAACTACGTGCTAAAAAAACTGAGTCACGATCGACGTTTTTCGAATGTTTTGTGAGGAATGATAAGGATTGATGATTTAGAATATTATTTCTAAGAAACGGAGTGCATAAAACAGTAAAAGAGTTCTTCAAACCGAACCCTACTTCGGAAACTCAAATCTGGGAAGTTTGAAGCACGTGCTAAAAAAACCGAGTCACGATCGACGTTTTTCGAATGTTTTGTGGGGAATGATAAGGCTTGATGATTTAGAATATTATTTCTAAGAAACGGAGTGCATAAAATAGTAAAAGAGTTCTTCAAATCGAACCCTACTTCGGAAACCCAAATCTGGGAAGTTTGAAGTACGTGCTAAATAACCCGAGTCACGATCGATGTTTTTCTAAAGTCTTGTGAGGAATGATAAGGCTTGATGATTTAGAATATTATTTCTAAGAAACGGAGTGCATAAAATAGTAAAAGAGTTCTTCAAATCGAACCCTACTTCGGAAACCCAAATCTGGGAAGTTTGAAGTACGTGCTAAATAACCCGAGTCACGATCGATGTTTTTCTAAAGTCTTGTGAGGAATGATAAGGCTTGATGATTTAGAATATTATTTCTAAGAAACGGAGTGCATAAAACAGTAAAAGGGTTCTTAAATCGAACCCTACTTCGGAAACCCAAATCTGGAAAGTTTGAAGTACGTGCTAAAAAAACCGAGTCACGATCGACGTTTTTCGAATGTTTTGTGAAGAATGATAAGGCTTGATGATTCAGAATATTATTTCTAAGAAACGGAGTGCATAAAACAGTAAAAGAGTTATTCAAATCGAACCCTACTTCGAAAACTCAAGTCTGGGAAGTTTGAAGTACGTGCTAAAAAAACCGAGTCACGATCGACGTTTTTCGAATGTTTTGTGGGGAATAATAAGGCTTGATGATTTAGAATATTATTTCTAAGAAACGGAGTGCATAAAACAGTAAAAGAGTTCTTCAAATCGAACCGTACTTCGGAAACCCAAATCTGGGACGTTTGAAGTACGTGCTAAAAAAACCGAGTCACGATCGTCGTTTTTCGAAAGTTTTGTGGGGAATGATAAGGCTTGATGATTCAGAATATTATTTCTAAGAAACGAAGTGCACAAAACAGTAAAAGAGTTCTTTAAATCGTACCCTACTTTCGAAACCCAAATCTGGGATGTTTGAAGTACGTGCTAAAAAAACCGAGTCACGATCGTCGTTTTTCGAAAGTTTTGTGAGGAATGATAAGGCTTGATGATTCAGAATATTATTTCTAAGAAACGGAGTGCATAAAACAGTAAAAGAGTTCTTCAAATCGAACCCTACTTCGGAAACCCAAATCTGGGAAGTTTGAACTACGTGCTAAAAAAACCGAGTCACGATCGACGTTTTTCAAATGTTTTGTGGGGAATGATAAGGCTTGATGATTCAGAATATTATTTCTAAGAAACGAAGTGCACAAAACAGTAAAAGAGTTCTTTAAATCGTACCCTACTTTCGAAACCCAAATCTGGGATGTTTGAAGTACGTGCTAAAAAAACC
>NW_019274388.1:1986-2510 GCF_002738345.1 Cucurbita maxima
GTTTGAAGTACGTGCTAAAAAAACGGAGTCACGATCGATGTTTTTCGAATGTTTTGTGGGGAATGATAAGGCTTGATGATTTAGAATATTATTTCTAAGAAACGGAGTGCATAAAACAGTAAAAGAGTTCTTCAAATCGAACCCTACTTCGGAAACCCAAATCTGGGAAGTTTGAAGTACGTGCTAAAAAAACCGAGTCACGATCGACGTTTTTCGAATGTTTTGTGGGGAATAATAAGGCTTGATGATTTAGAATATTATTTCTAAGAAACGGAGTGCATAAAACAGTAAAAGAGTTCTTCAAATCGAACCCTACTTCGGAAACCCAAATCTTGGAAGTTTGAAGTACGTGCTAAATAACCCGAGTCACGATCGATGTTTTTCTAAAGTCTTGTGAGGAATGATAAGGGTTGATGATTTAGAATATTATTTCTAAGAAACGGAGTGCATAAAACAGTAAAAGAGTTCTTCAAATCGAACCCTACTTCGGAAACCCAAATCTGGGAAGTTTGAAGTACGTGCTA
>NW_019274389.1:0-222 GCF_002738345.1 Cucurbita maxima
GATTTTCGAAAGTTTTGTGAGGAATGATTAGGCTTGATGATTTAGAATATAGTTTCGAAGAAACGGAGTGCATAAAACAGTAAAAGAGTTCGTCAAATCGAACCCTACTTCGAAAACCCAATTCTCTGGGACGTTTGAAGTACGTGCCAAAAAACACCTAGTCCCTTTCGACGATTTTCGAAAGTTTTGTGAGGAATGATTAGGCTTGATGATTTAGAATAT
>NW_019274389.1:239-2509 GCF_002738345.1 Cucurbita maxima
GTGAGGAATGATTAGGCTTGATGATTTAGAATATGGTTTCGAAGAAATAGAGTGCATAAAACAGTAAAAGAGTTCGTCAAATCGAACCCTACTTCGAAAACACAAATCGGGGACGTTTGAAGTACGTGCCAAAAAACACCTGGTCCCTTTCGACGATTTTCGAAAGTTTTGTGAGGAATGATTAGGCTTGATGATTTAGAATATAGTTTCGAAGAAACGGAGTGTATAAAACAGTAAAAGAGTTCGTCAAATCGAACCCTACTTCGAAAACCCAAATCTCTGGGACGTTTGAAGTACGTGCCAAATAACACCTAGTACCTTTCGACGATTTTCGATAGTTTTGTGAGGAATGATTAGGCTTGATGATTTAGAATATAGTTTCGAAGAAACGGAGTGCATAAAACAGTAAAAGAGTTCGTCAAATCGAACCCTACTTCGAAAACCCAAATCTCTGGGACGTTTGAAGTACGTGCCAAAAAACACCTGGTCCCTTTCGACGATTTTCGAAAGTTTTGTGCGGAATGATTTGGCTTGATGATTTAGAATATGGTTTCGAAGAAATAGAGTGCATAAAACAGTAAAATAGTTTGTACAATCGAATCTACTTCGAAAACACAAATCGGGGACGTTTGAAGTACGTGCCAAAAAACACCTAGTCCCTTTCGACGATTTTCGAAAGTTTTGTGAGGAATGATTAGGCTTGATGATTTAGAATATAGTTTCGAAGAAACGGAGTTCATAAAACAGTAAAAGAGTTCGTCAAATCGAACCCTACTTCGAAAACCCAAATCTCTGGGACGTTTGAAGTACGTGCCAAAAAACACCTGGTCCGTTTCGACGATTTTCGAAAGTTTTGTGAGGAATGATTAGGTTTGATGATTTAGAATATAGTTTCGAAGAAACGGAGTGCATAAAATCGTAAAAGAGTCGTCAAATCGAACCCTACTTCGAAAACCCAAATCTCTGGGACGTTTGAAGTACGTGCCAAAAAACACCTAGTCCCTTTCGACGATTTTCGAAAGTTTTGTGAGGAATGATTAGGCTTGATGATTTAGAATATAGTTTCGAAGAAACGGAGTGCATAAAACAGTAAAAGAGTTCGTCAAATCGAACCCTACTTCGAACCCAAATCTCTGGGACGTTTGAAGTACGTGCCAAAAAACACCTAGTCCCTTTCGACGATTTTCGAAAATTTTGTGAGGAATGATTTGGCTTGATGATTTAGAATATAGTTTCGAAGAAACGGAGTGCATAAAACAGTAAAAGAGTTCGTCAAATCGAACCCTACTTCGGAAACCCAAATCTGGGACGTTTGAAGTATGTGCGAAAAACCCGAGACACTATCGACGATTTTCGAAAGTTTTGTGAGGAATGATTAGGCTTGATGATTTAGAATATAGTTTCAAAGAAACGGAGTGCATAAAACAGTAAAAGAGTTCGTCAAATCGAACCCCACTTCGAAAACACAAATCGGGGACGTTTGAAGTACGTGCCAAAAGACACCTAGTCCCTTTCAAAGATTTTCGAAAGTTTTGTGAGGAATGATTAGGCTTGATGATTTAGAATATAGTTTCGAAGAAACGGAGTGCATAAAACAGTAAAAGAGTTCGTCAAATCGAACCCTACTTCGAAAACCCAATTCTCTGGGACGTTTGAAGTACGTGCCAAAAAACACCTAGTCCCTTTCGACGATTTTCGAAAGTTTTGTGAGGAATGATTAGGCTTGATGATTTAGAATATGGTTTCGAAGAAATAGAGTGCATAAAACAGTAAAACAGTTCGTCAAATCGAACCCCACTTCGAAAACACAAATCGGGGACGTTTGAAGTACATGCCAAAAAACACCTAGTCCCTTTCGACGATTTTCGAAAGTTTTGTGAGGAATGATTAGGCTTGATGATTTAGAATATGGTTTCGAAGAAACGGAGTGCATAAAACAGTAAAAGAGTTCGTCAAATCGAACCCTACTTCGAAAACACAAATCGGGGACGTTTGAAGTACGTGCCAAAAAACACCTAGTCCCTTTCAACGATTTTCGAATGTTTTGTGAGGAATGATTAGGCTTGATGATTTAGAATATAGTTTCGAAGAAACGGAGTGCATAAAACAGTAAAAGAGTTCTTCAAATCGAACCCTACTTCGGAAACTTAAATCTGGGGCGTTTGTAGTACGTGCCAAAAAAACACCTAGTCCCTTTCGACGATTTTCGAAAGTTTTGTGAGGAATGATTAGGCTTGATGATTTAGAATATAGTTTCGAAGAAACGGAGT
>NW_019274390.1:0-1686 GCF_002738345.1 Cucurbita maxima
AAATATACATACTTATAGTACATGCAAGAAACTATGTAAATGCATGCTATGGTGGTTAAAAACTTAATGATTTAACTAATTTCGGTTATGCAACACAATTTAAGCTTAATTTTGGGATAATTTTACACATTTATTAGATTTTCAATAACAAAATTCCTCGAATAGATAATAGTTACTAGCCCAAGAATAATAAATATTTGATTGATTTTTAAAACACTTTCATAAAATGGACAACAAAATATGCATACTTTCCCGTAGAAAATATAAAATAGAGAAAGCAATTCATGAATTACATATGGTATAGCACTCAAGGTATTAAATTCCCGATTTATTTTTTTAAGTTGAACTTTCAAACTTTTTACGAGGACCTTAGAAATTTTAAGGTGATATAGAACAAATAAGTTAAAAAAATTCTAGAATTATAGTTTCAAATAAGAATTGTCATCCATTAGGTCCAAAACGACTTGTCATCCCTTAGGTGATCCATCAATAGGAATATCCTACACCCCATATCTCATTAGTGGCATAAAGGGCACATCACACTTTTGGAAGTCCATAAACTTGAACTTAGTTCGTGAAGACTCCTACCAAACCTTGAAGTCATGACTTCCATCACTTCATTCTCATTATTGGTGGATTTTATCTCGCAAATTCCCAACTTAACCAAAACTTAGTTGAGGTAATGGTTTGCTTGAGGGGTGTTTAATTCCAATAGGGATCGTCTTTGGTTGTATGAACAATATTGCTTGGGTCTACTTATGTGGTTTGTACCAAGGCATTTTCTATGCTGTCTAGGCCTACTACGTGCTCTCCATGGAGGCATGCTTGCCATCTAGAATTATGGTCATAGGAGGCTGGGTCCAAGGTATTTTACCTTGTACTAGGTGATAAGGCAACCCTAATCCTCAGCCCAACGATCCAAGCTTTTGTTTTAGCAAGAACCCTTGAATAAAGTTTGCAGAACTCAAAGGTAAACGAATAGTTTTTCTACCATCTTTTACAAAAGAATACCTATTGAAATAGCCCTCATATATAACCCTCCTATCAAAATGCCACGGTCGGCCAAGCAATATATCTCCAACTTGCATTGGTAACACATCACAAAGAACTTCATGTTTATATTTTCTCAAAGTAAAAGATATTAAAGCTTGAGAAACTACCTTCTTTGTTCCACTATCATTGAGCCATTGGAGCTTGTAAGGTTTAGGATGATCTTGGGTCGGAATTTGCAACCTTTTGATCAACATGGTACTTACAACATTGGTGCAACTTCCACTATCAATGACAAGACTACAAGCAGTACCCTTGACTAAACACCGCATGTGGAACAAGTTGTTTTTTTGATCATCAACATCATCCTCCATAACTTGAGTTTTAACAAGTCTGTTTGTTATAAGTGCCAAATGAATCCAATCTTCTAATTCCTCCTCATTCTTCTAGACTTCTTCACTAGATCATTGATCTCCCCTCCATTTTCCTCATCTTGGTTCATGATTGTACAAATAGTAGTGAAATATGTTTAGGACCTTAGACACTCAACTCATTGATTTTACACTCAAGGACACTCGTGTTTATACACACAAAGGTAGGCTGTTTGGGAAAGTGACTAAATTATGATCAAGGTAGGCTAATATATGGGTAAAGCAATTCTGATAGTAGCAAGCTATTCAAGGCAATCAAGATAAG
>NW_019274390.1:1785-2509 GCF_002738345.1 Cucurbita maxima
TCTTTTACAAAAGAATACCTATTCAAATAGCAATCATACATAACCCTCCTATCAAATTGCCATGATCGACCAAGCAATATGTCTCCAGCATGCATTGGCAACACATCACAAATAACTTCATTTTTATTTTTTCCCAAAGTAAAAGATATTAAAGCTTGGGAAATTACCTTCATTGTTCCACTATCATTGAGTCATTGGAGCTTGTAAGATTTAGGATGATCTTGAGTTGGAATTTGCAACCTTTTGATCAACATAGTACTTACTACATTGGTGCAACTTCCACTATCAATGATAAGACTACAAGCAATTCCCTTGACTAAACACCGCGTGTGAAATAGGTTGTCTCTTTGATCATCAACATCATGAGTTTTAAGAAGTCTTCTTGTAATAAAAGCCAAATGAATACCATTTTCTAGTTTCTTCTCATTCTTCTAGACTTCTGCAACTAGATCATTAATCCCCCCTCCATTTTTCTCGTTTTGGTTCATGATTTTACAAACAGTAGTTTTATAAGCTTAGGACCTCACACACTCAACTTACTGATTTTACACTCAGGAACACTCGTGTTTAACACACAAAGGTAGGCTATTTGGAAATGTTAATAATTTCTTATCAAGGTAGATAATATGGATAAAGAAATTCTGATAGTAGCGAGCTATTCAAGACAATCAAGACAAGGTAATTATGTAGTAACAACAAAATAAAACCAAGAAATGATCAAATA
>NW_019274391.1:0-161 GCF_002738345.1 Cucurbita maxima
GAAACGGAGTGCATAAAACAGTAAAAGTGTGCTTCAAATCGAACCCTACTTCGGAAACCCAAATCTGGGACGTTTGAAGTACGTGCTAAAAAAACCCAGTTACGGTCGGCGTTTTTCGAAAGTTTTTTCAAGAATTATTAGGCTTGATGATTTAGAATAGA
>NW_019274391.1:168-2508 GCF_002738345.1 Cucurbita maxima
GAAGAAACGGAGTGCAGAAAAAAGTAAAAATAAGCTTCAAACAGAGTGCTAAAAAAACCGTGTCACGGTCGACGTTTTTCAAAACTTTTGTGGTTAATGATTAGACTAGATGATTTAGAAAAGAATTTCGAAGCAAATCGAACCCTAATTCGTAACTCCAACTCTAGGACGTTTGAAGTTCGTACTAAAAAAATCGAGTCACGGTCGACGTTTTTCGCAATTTTTGTGGGGAATTATTAGGTTTGAAGATTTAGAATAGAATTTCGAAGAAACGGATTGCATAAAACAAAAAAAGAGTACTTCAAATCGAACCTTAATTCGAAAAAAACTAATCTGGGACGTTTGAAGTACGTGCTAAAATAACCGAGTCACGGTCGACGTTTTTCGAAACTTTTGTGATTGGGTTTGATGATTTATAATTGAATTTCGAAGAAACAGAGTGCGTAAAACAGTAAAAGAGTGCTTCAAATCGAACCCTAAATCGTAAATCCAAATCTATGACGTTTGAAGTTCGTGCTAATAAAATCGAGCCACGTTCGACGTTTTTCGAAACTTTTGTGGAGAATGATTGGGTTTGATGATATAGAATAGAATTTCAACGGAACGGAGTGCATAAAACAGTAAAAGAGTGCTTCAAATCGAACCTTTATTCGGAAAAAACTAATCTGAGATGTTTGAAGTACGTGCTAAAAAACCCAGTTACGGTCGGTGTTTTTCGAAAGTTTTTTTTAGAATGATTAGGCTTGATGATTTAGAATAGAATTTGGAAGAAACGGAGTGCATAAAAAAGTAAAAATGTGCTTCAAACCGAACCTTAATTTGAAAACCCAAATCCGGGACGTTTTTAGAACGTGCTAAAAAAACCGTGTCACGATCGACGTTTTTGGAAACTTTTGTGGTTAATGATTAGACTAGATGATTTAGAAAAGAATTTCGAAGCAAATCGAACCCTAATTCGTAAATCCAAATCTAGGACGTTTGAAGTTCGTACTAAAAAAATCGAGTCACGGTCGACGTTTTTCGCAATTTTTGTGGGGAATGATTAGGTTTGAAGATTTAGAATAGAATTTCGAAGAAACGGAGAGCGTAAAATAGTAAAAGAGTACTTCAAATCGAACCTTAATTCGAAAAAAACTAATCTGGGACGTTTAAAGTACGTGCTAAAAAAACCGAGTCACGGTCGACGTTTTTCGAATCTTTTGTGGTTAATGATTAGGTTTGATGATTTATAATTGAATTTCGAAGAAACAGAGTGCGTAAAACAGTAAAAGAGTGCTTCAAATCGAACCCTAATTCGTAAATCCAAATCTATGACGTTTGAAGTTCGTGCTAATAAAATCGAGCCACGTTCGACATTTTTCGAAACTTTTGTGGAGAATGATTGGGTTTGATGATATAGAATAGAATTTCAACGGAACGGAGTGCATAAAACAGTAAAAGAGTGCTTCAAATCGAACCTTTATTCGGAAAAAACTAATCTGGGATGTTTGAAGTACGTGCTAAAAAAACCCAGTTACGGTCGGCGTTTTTCGAAAGTTTTTTTAAGAATGATTAGGCTTGATGATTTAGAATAGAATTTCGAAGAAACGGAGTGCATAAAAAAGTAAAAATGTGCTTCAAACCGAACCTTAATTTGAAAACCCAAATCCGGGACGTTTTTAGAACGTGCTAAAAAAACCGTGTCACGATCGACGTTTTTCGAAACTTTTGTGGTTAATGATTAGACTAGATGATTTAGAAAAGAATTTCGAAGCAAATCGAACCCTAATTCGTAAATCCAAATCTAGGACGTTTGAAGTTCGTACTAAAAAAATCGAGTCACGGTCGACGTTTTTCGCAAATTTTGTGGGGAATGATTAGGTTTGAAGATTTAAAATAGAATTTCGAAGAAACGGAGAGCGTAAAACAGGAAAAGAGTACTTCAAATCGAACCTTAATTCGAAAAAAACTAATCTGGGACGTTTGAAGTACGTGCTAAAATAACCGAGTCACGGTCGACGTTTTTCGAAACTTTTGTGGTTAATGATTAGGTTTGATGATTTATAATTTAATTTCGAAGAAACAGAGTGCGTAAAACAGTAAAAGAGTGCTTCAAATTGAACCCTAATTCGTAAATCCAAATCTATGACGTTTGAAGTTCGTGCTAATAAAATCGAGCCACGTTCGACATTTTTCGAAACTTTTGTCGAGAATGATTGGGTTTGATGATATAAAATAGAATTTCAACGGAACGAAGTGCATAAAACAGTAAAAGAGTGCTTCAAAGCGAACCTTTATTCGGAAAAAACTAATCTGGGATGTTTGAAGTACGTGCTAAAAAAACCCAGTTACGGTCGGCGT
>NW_019274392.1:0-1807 GCF_002738345.1 Cucurbita maxima
AAGAAGTAGAGGAGATCCTCGCCGACAGGGTTAGGAAGATAGGACGACCTGTACGGACGATTCGTGAATTCCTTGTCAAATGGAAGAATCTCCCTACAGAGGAAACCAGCTGGGAACGCGCCGAAGATCTGAAATCCGCAGCCATCCACATCGCCAGGTTTGAAAGTAGTCGGTTGACGGGGTCGTCAACCAATTAAGTGGGGGAGGATGTCACGGTCATGCTCGTCCAGGGCGTGTTGCCCATGGCCGCATGCCTATGGCAAGCCAAACCCTTGTCATGTCTTTTCATTCTAGTGTTTTTACTTCTATAGTTCTAGGGCGTATGACGCCTCAAAAATATCATGTCTAGGCCTGCCAGACATGAAATGTCTCAAAATGTACTATAGGGGGATATAACTAGTTGTCAACTTCTCCCTACCCAAGGTTATATATGCTAAGCCGTTGTTATCTCTCTCTTGCTTGCTTATATAACGTCTCTTTCAAAAATCTCTCTTTCTAAAATCTCTCTCTACCCTCGTTTTCCAAAACCTTCTTTTAAAACCGAGGCTAGAGGCTCGATCATACGTCGCTTGGCCGTAGGCGACGCAAGTACAAATTGGCTTAGCTCACTTGTCGTTGGAAAGTGAGTGCCGCACAATCGCTAGTCCGCTGCCTTTAAAAGTGCGATTGTGTCAGCCGGCACGATGGCCGTGCGATCCGTCGAGTTATCATGAATCATCAGAGCAACGGGCAGAGCCCGCGTCGACCTTTTATCTAATAAATGCATCCCTTCCAGAAGTCGGGGTTTGTTGCACGTATTAGCTCTAGAATTACTACGGTTATCCGAGTAGCAAATACCATCAAACAAACTATAACTGATTTAATGAGCCATTCGCAGTTTCACAGTCTGAATTAGTTCATACTTACACATGCATGGCTTAATCTTTGAGACAAGCATATGACTACTGGCAGGATCAACCAGGTAGCATTCCAACACGACGTTGCAAACCGGCATGCCACCACATTTCACCACCCTCCCCCTTCAAATGGAGCGTGAGAGAGGCAACAGCGGCGGCAACGCAAGAGCAAGCGTCATTCTTTCATGCTTCGTTTAGCAATAATACATAGGCAACATTGTTCCAAGGGTTTTCCCAAGCACATCATGCCGCCAGATGCACGGCGTCCGAGAGTGCAAGCAACCGACACACATTTCGCAACAACCCATTCAAAAGGTTTGAAGCGATATGCAAAGCGGGCTTCCAAGTTCGTCATGCACCCAACAAGGGTGCCGACAAAAAGGGACTAACAAGACTCGATGCCTACCGGTGCACGAGGTAATCTGTGCAAGAACCAACGGACTACGGTCACTCAAAATACTTTGGGACACACCAATGAGGAGGGGATGTCGCCTACAGTTTGATGCCCGAGCATCAAGCCTACAGACCCAAGCAACCAAATCGCCACTCATGCGCCGTACGCTAAAACGACCTTGGACGACGATCGACTATTCACACCCACCGCGAGCGGGGGTTCAAAATCATCATTCGAAGCCAAGCCCAAAGCGTCGTGCGCGGTCAGGCAATCAACCATCCTAGAGACGGCCCGAGTTTGAAGGCTGCATCGCAACCATCCGTGCAAAGCGAGGCTCACGTCAACGCCCGAAGGCACTTGACACCGCCCAACCGTGCACGTTCTGCCAACACGCAACCTTCAAAACATAGGGCTGCCCCAAGGATGGCCCGACGGCGTCACAACAACGTCGCACGCTCGACGAGGCTCATGTTGGACGCCCGAAGGCACCCAACTCCACCCCACCTTGCACGCTTTG
>NW_019274392.1:2171-2508 GCF_002738345.1 Cucurbita maxima
CAACTCCACCCCACCTTGCACGCTTTGTCGTCGTAACGACCATCCACCATCCCGAAGGCAGCACAAGTTCGAAGGCCACATTCCATGCTCAACTAGTCTCATGTCGCACGCCCAAAGGCACCCGATTCCAACCAGCCGAACATGTTCTGGCACCACAGGCCTTCAAAACATAGGGCTGCCCCAAGGATGGCCCGACGGCGTCACCACAATGCCGCACGCTCGACGAGGCTCATGTTGGACGCCCGAAGGCACCCAACTCCACCCGACCTTGCACGCTTTGTCGTCGTTCCGACCATCCACCATCCCGAAGGCAGCACAAGTTAGAAGGCGACATTCC
>NW_019274393.1:0-2508 GCF_002738345.1 Cucurbita maxima
TTTCCGCACCTCAATATATGAAATTTATCCAACCTCAATATATGAAGTTTATCCACATATTTTTGTGCTTTAGAACCTATTATTATTGTCATGTTAACTTCACATGGTCTATCACACAGTTGAAACAACATTGCCACTAGAGTCTATGCACTCCATTGGGATAGATATGTTAAAAATTAGGCCCCTTTGATAACTATTTTGTTTTTTTTTTTCTTCGTTTTTTTCAAAATTATGTATTTTATCCTTTTATTAAAAAAAACATTTGAATTTTCACAAAATTTCACTCCAAACTAAGTTTTTGAAAAATATTTTTATTTATTTATTTTTTCTTTATTTTAGTTTTCCAAACCTAGATGGATATGGAGTGGCCGTTTTCAAAACTTTCTTTGGAACAATATTTATATTGTAAAATGGGATTAACTTCCTTTAAGTTTATGTAGTTTCTTTTTATTGCTATGTTTACTTCTATCTCATGTTACTCCATTTGTATTTACTTCGTTTTATACAAAAGTTCATCGTAATTAATAAATTCATGTGCTTAATACATTCCCTAGAAAAATAAACTTGTTTGTATCAGGATAAATTACAATGAATACGGAGAAAAGAAATCCAAAAAATAAGTAGAAGGTTGAGAATTTCACTCAACCACACAATATCAAGCTTGACTAAATGGCTCACATGCAATTCTACCACAATAATGACATGAAACTTATAAATGGCATAGATGATGGTCAGATTTTGAAGGAGAACTTCTCAACTTGAGAGATCAATTTCATTCATCACAAATCAATTTTTTACATAATAATTTGTGGGTATTTACAGTCTCCCCACAAAAGAAGTTAGTGGCCGGGATTTAATCTCGATCTTCTTGAATCTTCACAAAAGACGAAGTCAATTTGACAATTCTACCATTACAAACTTTATGAAATTAAAAATAAAAAAAGTTTTCTAACAACTCATGTAATGATGCTTGCAACTTCATCTGCTCCTTCAACCGTGTAAATATTCACTTCTGAAGCTTCAAATGGTCCTTTCTCAATCTAATAAGCTTGTAACACATAAAATAATAGTTGAACTGAGCCTATCCAATTTTGTAGATGAAAAATGAATGCTTGTTGAATCTTCTTGGCCTTGGATCGTGTAATAGGTCCAGTTGAAACATTTGGAACAACGTGATCCTTATCATCTTCCCCCTCTTCAAAAATATTCTTCCTCGAATCAGAAAATCATCACCTACATCAATAAGACTCAAATCAGCAACATTGAATGTAGGATGTGCTGAAAATTCTCATGGAAGATCATTTTATATGCATTGTTATTAATTCTTTCAAGGACTTGATAACGGTCATCCCCTCTTGGATGTAACTTTGTCTTCCTTTGAGATGAGACTCACTCCTTGCGAAAATGTATTCAAACCCAGCTACCGGGTTGAAAAATGATTTCATTCCGTTCTTTGTTAATTCTTGAAGCAACATTGAAATTTTGTTTCTCAATTGTCTCCTTCCCCTCTTTATGCAATGTTTTGATCCCATTTGCCTTACTTGTCGCTGCTTTACTCACAAAAATATTAGAATGAATAGAAAGCAAATCAAGACACGTAAGTGGATTAAATCCGTAAACAACTTCAAAAAGAGAACAATGAGTGGCAAACATTCGCCCCAAGACTTAATATTCTTACAAATAATAGCCCTAAGCAATGCTTCTAATTTTCTATTAACCATCAAAGTTTGCTCATTAATCTGAAGGTGACATGCAGTTGAAAACAATAATTTGTTACCCAGTTTATAACTTAATATTCTTATGAATAATAGCACTAACTAATGCTCCTAATATTTTATTAACCACCTCGCTCATGAGCCTGAGGATGACATGTAGTTGAAAACAATAATTTGTTACCCAATTTATCTATCATACTTTCTAAAAGTGACTTAAAAATTTAACATCCCTATCTTTTTTTTTGTGTGCAGCAAACATTGGCAACATTAACTTCAAAACTTATAAACATCGTGCTTTATGGAAAAAGTCATATGGATAGCATTTTCTCCCATATCTTGGTTTTACAAACTAAAGTTTTCCAATAACTCCCAAACTTCATTACCTTATATAACCTCTTGGGATAAGGATTCATATAACATTTCATAAAATAAGATCTACTGATGAATTTCATAGCATTTGAAGGTCATCTAGATCATGAGCTGAAGGTAAATTACCTTAGGGGCATTGTGGTCATTTTACACAGTTTCTTGGTTTACCTACTTATCCTCATCCAATGACCACCAAATTTCATATCTAACCTCAACATACTATTGTGGGTTATTTTAACGTTACTTAAATCTCGAGCTATTTGATCGGTTCAAGGTCTTAACTCAGGGTTCTTTGGATTTTTTTTTTCATATATCCTTAATTCATACTTGGTTTAGTGTTCATATGAAAATCCAAGCGATTTCTACAAGTATTTCTTAACAAAGAGTCCAAGGTGGCTACTTGCCTCGTCGCCGACGTTTGGGA
>NW_019274394.1:0-2507 GCF_002738345.1 Cucurbita maxima
AGTTTTTTGAGGAATGATAAGGCTCGATGATTTATCATATTATTTCTAAGAAACAGAGTGCATAAAACTGTCAACAGAGTTCTTCAAATCGAACCCTACTTGGAAACCCAAATCGTGGAAGTTTGAACTACGTGCTAAAAAAACCGAGTCACGATTGTCGTTTGTCGAAAATTTTGTGAAGAATGATAAGGCTTGATCATTTATCATATTATTTCTAAGAAACGGAGTGCATAAAACCGTCAACAGAGTTCTTCAAATCGAACCCTACTTCGGAAACCCAAATCGTGGAAGTTTGAAGTACGTGCTAAAAAAACCAAGTCACGATCGTCGTTTTTCGGAAGTTCTGTGAGGAATGATAAGGTTTGATGATTTCGAATATTATTTCTAAGAAACGGACTGCATAAAACCGTAAACAGAGTTCTTCAAATCGAACCTTACATCGACAACCCAAATCTAGGAAGTTTGAAGTACGTGCTAAAAAAACCGAGTCACGATTTTCGTTTTTCGGAAGTTCTGTGAGGAATGATAAGGTTTGATGATTTCGAATATTATTTCTAAGAAACGGAGAGCATAAAACCGTGAACAGAGTTCTTCAAATCGAACCCAACTTCGGAAACCCAAATCTGGGAAGTTTGAAGTACGTGCTAAAAAAACCGAGTCACGATCGTCGTTTTTCAAAAGTTTTTTGAGGAATGATAAGGCTCGATGATTTATCATATTATTTCTAAGAAACAGAGTGTATAAAACTGTGAACAGAGTTCTACAAATCGAACCCTACTTGGAAACCCAAATAGTGAAAGTTTGAAGTAGGTGCGAAAAAAACCGAGTCACGATCGTCGTTTTTCGAAAGTTTTGTGTGGAATGATAAGGCTTGATGATTTATCATATTATTTCTAACGATCGTCGTTTTTCGAAAGTTTTGTGTGGAATGATAAGGCTTGATGATTTATCATATTATTTCTAAGAAACGGAGTGCATAAAACCGTCAACATGGAATGATAAGGCTTGATGATTTATCATATTATTTCTAAGAAACGGAGTGCATAAAACCGTCAACAAAGTTCTTAGAATCGAACCCTACTTCGGAAACCCAAATCTGGGAAATTTGAAGTACGTGCTAAAAAAACCTAGTCACGATCGTCGTTTTCCGAAAGTTTTGTGAGGAATGATAAGGCTTGATCATTTAGAATATTCTTTCTAAGAAACGGAGTGCATCAAACCGTCAACAGAGTTCTTCAAATCGAACCCTACTTCGGAAACCCAAAACTGGGAAGTTTGAAGTACGTGCTAAAAAAACCGAGTCAAGATCGTCATTTTTCAAAAGTTTTTTGAGGAATGATAAGGCTCGATGATTTATCATATTATTTCTAAGAAACAGAGTGCATAAAACTGTCAACAGAGTTCTTCAAATCGAACCCTACTTGGAAACCCAAATCGTGGAAGTTTGAAGTAGGTGCTAAAAAAACCGAGTCACGATCGTCGTTTTTCGAAAGTTTTGTGTGGAATGATAAGGCTTGATGATTTATCATATTATTTCTAAGAAACGGAGTGCATAAAACCGTCAACAGAGTTCTTCAAATCGAACCCTACTTCGGAAACCCAAATCGTGGAAATTTGAAGTACGTGTTAAAAAAACCTAGTCATGATCGTCGTTTTACGAAAGTTTTGTGAGGAATGAAAAGTTTTCATCATTTATCATATTATTTCGAGGAAACAGAGAGCATAAAACCATCAACAGAGTTCTTCAAATCGAACCCTATTTCAGAAACCAAAACCGTCAACCAAAAAAACCGAGTCACGATCGTCGATTTTCAAAAGTTTTTTGAGGAATGATAAGGCTCGATGATTTATCATATTATTTCTAAGAAACAGAGTGTATAAAACTGTGAACAGAGTTCTACAAATCGAACCCTACTTGGAAACCCAAATCGTGGAAGTTTGAAGTAGGTGCTAAAAAAACCGAGTCATGATCGTCGTTTTTCGAAAGTTTTGTGAGGAATGATAAGGCTTGATCATTTAGAATATTCTTTCTAACAAACGGAGTGCATAAAACGGTCAACAGAGTTCTTCAAATCGAACCCTACTTCGGAAACCAAAATCGTGGAAATTTTAATTACGTGCTAAAAAAACTGAGTCACGATCGACGTTTTTCGAAAGTTTTGTGAGGAATGATAAGGCTTGATGATTTATCAAATTATTTCTAAGAAATGGAGTGCATAAAAACGTCAACAGAGTTCTTCAAATCGAACCCTACTTCGGAAACCAAAATCGTGAAAATTTTAATTACGTGCTAAAAAAACTGAGTCACGATCGTCGTTTTTCGAAAGTTTTGTGAGGAATGATAAGGCTTGATGATTTATCAAATTATTTCTAAGAAACAGAGTGCATAAAAACGTCAACAGAGTTCTTCAAATCGAACCCTACTTCGGAACCCCAAATCTGGGAAGTTTTAAGTACGTGCTGAAAAAACCGAGTCACGATCGTCGTTTTTCGAAAGTTTTGTGAGC
>NW_019274395.1:0-2506 GCF_002738345.1 Cucurbita maxima
TGAGGAATGATAAGGCTTGATGATTTAGAATATTATTTCTAAGAAACGGTGAGCATAAAACAGTTAAAGACTTCTTCAAATCGAACCCTACTTCGGAAACAAAAATCTATGAAGTTTGAAGTACGTGCTAAAAACACCGAGTCACGATATACGTTTTTCGAAAGTTTTTTGAGGAATGATAAGGCTTGATGATTTACAATATTATTTCTAAGAAAAAGAGAGCATAAAACAGAAAAATTGTTCTTCAAATCGAACCCTACTTCGGAAACCCAAATCTGGAAAGTTTGAAGTATGTGCTAAAAAAACCGAGTCACGATCGACGTTTTTCGAAAGTTTTGTGAGGAATGATAAGGGTTGATGACTTAGAATATTATTTCTAAGAAACGGAGTGCATAAAACAGTAAAAGAGTTCTTCAAATCGAACACTACTTCGGAAACCCAAATAAGGGAAGTTTGAAGTACGTGCTAAAAACACCGAGTCACGATATACGTTTTTCGAAAGTTTTTTGAGGAATGATAAGGCTTGATGATTTAGATTATTATTTCTAAGAAACGGTGAGCATAAAACAGAAAAACAGTTTGATAAGAAAATGAACCACTACAAGGGGAGTAAGATTCGGATTACCTTGTTGATCGAATATCTCAAGGCAAGAACATTGTTTGAGATTCGAATCACTCCACAAGCAAGATCGATCATGTCTAGCTTGAATGATTCTTGTTGATCAAATATCTCAAGGCAAGAACACTTCCATGAGATTCGAATCACTCCACAAGCAAGATTGATCATGTCGAGCTTGAATGATTCTACATGCAACCTAAACTACATAGAATTGCAAAGAAACTTAGCCATTGGCTAAAGAAGAGCACAAATGCTTCTTTTTACTATATTTTTCAAGTCTCTTACACATACAACATACATGGCTTTATATAGCCTCAAAATGAAACTACTAAAGTCATTCCAAGAGTTGTAACATTCATACTTAATTGTAATTGTAACCTATAGTAAATAAAGTCTTAAAATACATAAATGAAATACAATAACTCTAAATTGTAACCCACCCAAAATTTATAACAATCAAACTTCATTCTTCTTCGATGTGGTATGAATTGAAACATCTTTTGATAATTTTGACAACCTTTTCTTCACATCTTCATTGAAGTATATTGTATGATTGATGTCTTTTGGTTCATATCACAGTTCTTCAAATCGAACCCTACTTCGGAAACCCAAATCTGGAAAGTTTGAAGTACGTGCTAAAAAAATCGAGTCACGATAGACGTTTTTCGAAAGTTTTTTGAGGAATGATAAGGCTTGATGATTTACAAAAAATCGAGTCACGATAGACGTTTTTCGAAAGTTTTTTGAGGAATGATAAGGCTTGATGATTTACAAAATTATTTCTAAGAAACGGACAGCATAAAACAGTAAAACAGTTCTTCAAATCGAAACCTACTTCGGAAACCCAAATCAGGGAAGTTTGAAGTACGTGCTAAAAAAACCGAGTCACGATAGACGTTTTTCGAAAGTTTTTTGAGGAATGATAAGGCTTGATGATTTACAATATTATTTCTAAGAAACGGAGAGCATAAAACAGTAAAAGACTTCTTCAAATCGAACCCTACTTCGGAAACCCAAATCTATGAAGTTTGAAGTACATGCTAAAAACACCGAGTCACGATATACGTTTTTCGAAAGTTTTTTGAGGAATGATAAGGCTTGATGATTTAGAATATTATTTCTAAGAAACAGTGAGCATAAAACAGTAAAACAGTTCTTCAAATCGAACCCTACTTCGGAAACCCAAATCTGGAAAGTTTGAAGTACGTGCTAAAAAAACCGAGTCACGATAGACGTTTTTCGAAAGTTTTTTGAGGAATGATAAGGCTTGATGATTTAGAATATTATTTCTAAGAAACGGAGAGCATAAAACAGTAAAAGAGTTCTTCAAATCGAACCCTACTTCGGAAACCCAAATCTATGAAGTTTGAAGTACGTGCTAAAAACACCGAGTCACGATATACGTTTTTCGAAACTTTTTTGAGGAATGATCAGGCTTAATGATTTAGAATATTATTTCTAAGAAACGGAGAGCATAAAACAGTAAAACAGTTCTTCAAATCGAAACCTACTTCGGAAACCCAAATCAGGGAAGTTTGAAGTACGTGCTAAAAAAACCGAGTCACGATAGACGTTTTTCGAAAGTTTTTTGAGGAATGATAAGGCTTGATGATTTACAATATTATTTCTAAGAAACGGAGAGCATAAAACAGTAAAACAGTTCTTCAAATCGAACCCTACTTCGGAAACCCAAATCTATGAAGTTTGAAGTACGTGCTAAAAACACCGAGTCACGATATACGTTTTTCGAAACTTTTTTTAGGAATGATAAGGCTTGATGATTTAGAATATTATTTCTAAGAAACGGTGAGCATAAAACAGTAAAACAATTCTTCAAATCGAACCCTACTTCGGAAACCCAAATCAGGGAAGTTTGAAGTACGTGCT
>NW_019274396.1:0-1434 GCF_002738345.1 Cucurbita maxima
ACTGTTTTTCCACACTCCGTTTATTCGACATTCTATTCTAAATAATCAATACTAAACATTCCACACAAAAGTTTCGAGAAACGTCGACCGTGACGCGGTTTTTTTAGCACGTACTTGTAACGTCCAATGTTAGGGAATCGATTTTAAGCACTCTTTTACTGTTTTATGCACTCCGTTTCTTCCAAATTCTATTCTAAATCTTTATTCTCGATCACTACCAACAGGAATTTCGGAAAACACCGACCGCTACTCAGTTTTTTTAGCAGGTGGTTAAAACGACCTGGATTATGGTTCACAAAATAGGGCTTCGATTTTAAGCACTCTTTTACTGTCTTTCCACACTCCGTTTATTCGACATTCTATTCTAAATCAACAATACTCAACATTCCACACAAAAGTTTCGAGAAACGTCGACCGTGACGCGGTTTTTTTAGCACGTACTTGTAACGTCCAAGGTTAGGGAATCGATTTTAAGCACTCTTTTACGGTTTTATGCACTCCGTTTCTTCCAAATTCTATTCTAAATCATTATTCTCGATCACTACCAACAGGAATTTCGGAAAACGCCGACCGCTACTCAGTTTTTTTAGCAGGTGGTTAAAACGACCTGGATTATGGTTCACAAAATAGGGCTTCGATTTTAAGCACTCTTTTACTGTCTTTCCACACTCCGTTTATTCGACATTCTATTCTAAATCAACAATACTCAACATTCCACACAAAAGTTTCGAGAAACGTCGACCGTGACGCGGTTTTTTTCGCACGTTTTTCTAACGTCCACGGTTAGGGAATCGATTTTAAGCACTCTTTTACTGTTTTATGCACTCCGTTTCTTCCAAATTCTATTCTAAATCATTATGCTCGATCACTCCCAACTGGAATTTCGAAAAATGCCGACCGCTACTCAGTTTTTTTTCCACGTGGTTAAAACATCCTGGATTATGGTTCACAAAATTTGGCTTCGATTTTAAGCACTCTTTTACTGTTTTTCCACACTCCGTTTATTCGACATTCTATTCTAAATCAACAATACTCAACATTCCACACAAAAGTTTCGAGAAACGTCGACCGTGACGCGGTTTTTTTAGCACGTACTTGTAACGTCCAAGGTTAGGGAATCGATTTTAAGCACTCTTTTACTGTTTTATGCACTCCGTTTCTTCCAAATTCTATTCTAAATCATTATGCTCAATCACTCCTAAAAGGAATTTCGAAAAACGTCAACTGCTACTCAGTTTTTTTAGCAGGTGGTGAAAACGTCCTAGATTATGGTTCACAAAATAGGGCTTCGATTTTAAGCACTCTTTTACTGTTTTTCCACACTGCGTTTATTGGACATTCTATTCAAAATCATCAATACTAAACATTCCACACAAAAAATTCGAAAAACGTCCACTGCTACTCAGTTTTTTTAGCAGGTGGTTAAAACGTCCT
>NW_019274396.1:1763-2505 GCF_002738345.1 Cucurbita maxima
TTATTCTCGATCACTCCCAACAGGAATTTCGGAAAACGCCGACCGCTACTCAGTTTTTTTAGCACGTGGTGAAAACGTCCTGGATTATGGTTCACAAAACAGGGCTTTGATTTTAAGCACTCTTTTACTGTATTTCCACACTCCGTTTATTCGACATTCTATTCTAAATCAACAATACTCAACATTCCACACAAAAGTTTCGAGAAACGTCGACCGTGACGCGGTTTTTTCCGCACGTTTTTCTAACGTCCACGGTTAGGGAATCGATTTTAAGCACTCTTTTACGGTTTTATGCACTCCGTTTCTGCCAAATTCTATTCTAAATCATTATTCTCGATCACTCCCAACTGGAATTTCGAAAAATGCCGACCGCTACTCAGTTTTTTTTGCACGTGGTTAAAACGTCCTGGATTATGGTTCACAAAATAGGGCTTCGATTTTAAGCACTCTTTTACTGTATTTCCACACTCCGTTTATTCGACATTCTATTCTAAATCAACAATACTCAACATTCCACACAAAAGTTTCGAGAAACGTCGACCGTGACGCGGTTTTTTCCGCACGTTTTTCTAACGTCCACGGTTAGGGAATCGATTTTAAGCACTCTTTTACTAATTTATGCACTCCGTTTCTTCCAAATTCTATTCTAAATCATTATGCTCGATCACTCCCAACTGGAATTTCGAAAAATGCCGACCGCTACTCAGTTTTTTTTGCACGTGGTTAAAACATCCTGGATTAT
>NW_019274397.1:0-2505 GCF_002738345.1 Cucurbita maxima
CCAAAAAATACCTGGTCCCTTTCGACGATATTCGAAAGTTTTATGAGGAATGATTAGGCTTGATGATTTAGAATATAGTTTCGAAGAAACGGAGTGCATAAAACAGTAAAAGAGTTCGTCAAATCTACCCTACTTCGAAAACACAAATCGGGGACGTTTGAAGTACGTGCCAAAAAATCCCCTAGTCCCTTTCGACGATTTTCGAAAGTTTTGTGAGGAATGATTAGGCTTGATGATTTAGAATATAGTTTCGAACAAAACGGAGTGCATAAAAAAGTAAAAGAGTTCTTCAAATCGAACCCTACGTCGGAAACCCAAATCAGGGACGTTTGAAGTACGTGGCATAAAAAACCTAGTCACTTTCGACGATTTTCGTAAGTTTTGTGAGGAATGATGAGGCTTGATGATGTAGAATATAGTTTCGAAGAAACGGAGTGCATAAAACAGTAAAAGAGTTCGTCAAATCGAACCCTACTTCGGAAACCCAAATCAGGGACGTTTGAAGTACGTGGCATAAAAAACCTAGTCACTTTCGACGATTTTCGTAAGTTTTGTGAGGAATGATGAGGCTTGATGATGTAGAATATAGTTTCGAAGAAACGGAGTTCATAAAACAGTAAAAGAGTTCTTCAAATCAAACCCTACTTCGAAAACTCAAATCTGGGACGTTTCAAGTACGTGCCATAAAAAACCTAGTCACTTTCGACGATTTTCGAACATTTTGTGAGGAATGATTAGGCTTGATGAATTTAGAATATAGTTTCGAAGAAACGGATTNCAAATCGAACCCTAGTTCGGAAACCCAAATCTTGGACGTTTGAAGTACGTGCAAAAAACACCTAGTCACTTTCGACGATTTTCGAAAGTTTTGTGAGGAATGATTAGGCTTGATGATTTAGAATATACTTTCGAAGAAACGGAGTGCATAAAACAGTAAAAGAGTTCGTCAAATCGAACCCTACTTCGAAAACACAAATCGGGGACGTTTGAAGTACGTGCCAAAACACCACCTAGTCCCTTTCGACGATTTTCGAATGTTTTGTGAGGAATGATGAGGCTTGATGATTTAGAATATAGTTTCGAAGAAACGGAGGGCATAAAACAGTAAAAGAGTTCGTCAAATTGAACCTTACTTCGAAAACACAAATCGGGGACGTTTGAAGTACGTGCCAAAAAACACCTGGTCCCTTTCGACGATTTTCGAAAGTTTTATGAGGAATGATTAGGCTTGATGATTTAGAATATAGTTTCNGAAACGGAGTGCATAAAACAGTAAAAGAGTTCGTCAAATCGAACCCTACTTCGAAAACACAAATCGGGGACGTTTGAAGTACGTGCCAAAAAACACCTAGTCCCTTTCGACGATTTTCGAAAGTTTTATGAGGAATGATTAGGCTTGATGATTTAGAATATAGTTTCAAAGAAACGGAGTGCATAAAACAGTAAAAGAGTTCGTCATATCGAACCCTACTTCGAAANGTTTCGAAGAAACGGAGTGCATAAAACTGTAAAAGAGTTCTTCAAATCGAACCCTACTTCGGAAACCCAAATGTGGGGCGTTTGAAGTACGTGCCAAAAAAACACCTAGTCCCTTTCGACGATTTTCAAAAGTTTTGTGAGGAATGATTAGGCTTGATGATTTAGAATATAGTTTCGAAGAAACGGAGTGCATAAAACAGTAAAAGAGTTCGTCAAATCGAACCCTACTTCGGAAACACAAATCTGGGGCGTTTGAAGTACGTGCCAAAAAAACACCTGGTCCCTTTCGACTGATTTCAAAGTTTTGTGAGGAATGATTAGGCTTGATGATTTAGAATATAGTTTCGAAGAAACGGAGTGCATAAAACAGTAAAAGAGTTCGTCAAATCGAACCCTACTTCGAAAACACAAATCGGGGACGTTTGAAGTACGTGCCAAAAAACACCTAGTCCCTTTCGACGATTTTCGAAAGTTTTGTGAGGAATGATTAGGCTTGATGATTTAGAATATAGTTTCGAAGAAACGGAGTGCATAAAACAGTAAAAGAGTTCGTCAAATCGAACCCTACTTCGAAAACACAAATCGGGGTCGTTTAAAGTACGTGCCAAAAAACACCTAGTCCCTTTCGACGATTTTCGAAAGTTTTTTGAGGAATGATTAGGCTTGATGATTTAGAATATAGTTTCGAAGAAACGGAGTGCATAAAACAGTAAAAGAGTTCGTCAAATCGAACCCTACTTCGAAAACACAAATCGGGGACGTTTGAAGTACGTGCCAAAAAACACCTAGTCCCTTTCGACGATTTTCGAAAGTTTTGTGAGGAATGATTAGGCTTGATGATTTAGAATATAGTTTCGAAGAAACGGAGTGCATAAAACAGTAAAAGAGTTCGTCAAATGGAACCCTACTTCGAAAACACAAATATGGGGCGTTTGAAGTACGTGCCAAAAAAACACCTAGTCCCTTTCGACGATTTTCGAAAGTTTTGTGAGGAATGATTAGGCTTGATGATTTAGAATATAGTTT
>NW_019274398.1:0-2303 GCF_002738345.1 Cucurbita maxima
AATGATCCTTCGATGGTAGTGAATTGGTTAGCAAAGAATGATGAAATTAAGAGAGAATGTGCAAGTGTTGAAAATAAACTCATTGTTGAAATCCGAGAGGAAAAGAGATGGGTATGAACACATTTGTGCTTGATTTGTTTCATTTTTTATAGTTGAAAAAGAGTGTAATGGAAGATAACAGTTGATCCGTAATAACCATTACTGTTGTTAAATTGTTTATAATAAAAATAGAATCGTGATTAATAACGTGTTATTTTTTAAATCGAAAAATATATGCTTGAAACTCATTATGTGTTATTGCTCTCTAAAATTTTGAATTAAAAATGTAAAAGTATAATATGGAAATTAATTTTATGTTATGATCGTTCGGGTCCTTCACCTAGTCTTATTTTCGCTCATGTTCTAGACCAACGGGACTTTTATCTAGTCATCATATGTAAGGACCGGGCTGACTCAATACTCCAAAAAGACGAATAAACTTTCACAAAATAAAACAAGTAGTATTGAAAACATAACATTACTTAAAACAAAATAGTGTTCATACAGGAGTAATTAAAACACAACACAATAGTTAAAACACAAAATATTTCAAAACAAATGGGTTGAAGACGATGGGTGAGGCTTGTCTATGACACCTGCTCCAGAGTCCGCTCCCAACCTCAACTAGCTCCTTATTACCGGAAAAAAAATGCAAAATAAGGAAGGAGTACAAGACTCAGCAAGTAGCCTACTTGTAGGCTCTTAATCGTGTCCTTGATATGCTAGGATACCGCACTCTTTCTTTTCTTTGTTCTTGTTTTTGTTGTAAGTACTTAGTTCTGTTTCTGACTTTGAGTTCTGTTAAGAATGAGAAATAGAATTAGGATCAAGAGTGCAATCTTCATTAATATTCACAACGTTTAAATAGGATAAAGTTACAAACTACTACCTAAAAATAAGGGAAAATATAAACAACTAAATCTTGAGAATAAAATAAAATATAGTACTAATCAAATCATAAAAGAAAAAATATTAACTCATTACGGATATCTAAGATATATTCCACAACTAATTATTATAATATATTCTTCAAATATTGTATGTTAATCTCCCCCTGAAGTTGGGAAATATATGTCAATCACACCCAACTTGTCTTTAAAAAAAATCAAATTGATGTCTTCCCAAATTTTTAGTGAAAACATCTGACAAACATAACATGGTTTGATGATTCCATCTTGTAATTTTTCTCGAACTATATGACAATCTATTTTAATTTATTTCGTACGTTCGTCAAAAATTTGATTGGTTGCTATGTGTAATGCTGCTTGATTATTACAATACAATAATGCTGGTTCGAATAGTGGAACTTTCACGTCTTGAAAAATGTATCTTAACCAAGTTAACTCTAAACAAGTATTTACCATAACTGGATACTCGACTTCTACTGATGATCTGGACACATTGGTTTGTTTTTTAGACTTTCAAGGAATAATTGAATTTCCAAGAAAAATGCATAACCCAGAAATTGACCGTTTGGAAGTTCGACAACCACCCGAGTCTGAGTTGCAATTGCTTGTAATCATAAGTTGCTTTCAGATGGTAATACAAGTCCTTCACCAATTGTACCTTTGATGTATCTCAAAACTCAAAGAGCTTCCTCCCAATGTGGTTTTCTTGGTTCATGCATAAATTGACTAAGCATACAAACTGAATACACTACATTAGGCCCAGTAATAGATAAATATATTAATCTGCCAATCAACCGTCTGTATTTACTTGGATCATCAACTTCTCTCCTTCTGTTAAAGAAAGTTTCAGATTTTGCTCCATAGGAAATTTTTCTGGACGTGCTTCTGTGTCATGAAGAATATCAATGCCTATTAGTAAATAGAGAGAATATCATACTTCCTTTGCGACATAAAAATTTCTTTTCTAGACTTAGAAAATTCAATGTCTAGGAAATATTTTAAATTCCCAAAATCTTTGATAAGGAATTTCTCGAGTAAACTAGTCTTGAGATGTTGAATTTCTTTGAGATTATTGTCTGTCAACAGAATATCATCAACATAAATAAAAGCTACCATGAAAGAAGTACCTTTACTATTAGTAAATAAAGAGTAATTTGCTTTGAACTAAGCGTAGCCTGCATTTTGTATAGTGGTAGAGAATATGGAGAACCAACTACAAGAAGCCTATTTTAAAGTATAAAGAGATTTATGGAGCCGACATACTGTAATCTCCCCGTGCCGATGAATACCTAGTGGTAAAGATATATAGACTTCCTCGTTTACATTGTCATGGAGAAAGACATTTTGAACATCCAA
>NW_019274399.1:0-241 GCF_002738345.1 Cucurbita maxima
AGAAGGGTTCGATTTGAAGAACTCTTTTACTGTTTTATGCACTCCGTTTCTTAGAAATAATATTCTAAATCATCAAGCCTTATCATTCCTAACAAAACTTTCTCAAAACGTCGACCGTGACTCGGTCTTTTTAGCACGTACTAAAACCTTCCCTGTTTGGGTTTCCGAAGAAGGGATCGATTTGAAGAACTATTTTACTGTTTTATGCACTCCGTTTCTCAGAAATAATATTCTAAATCAT
>NW_019274399.1:644-994 GCF_002738345.1 Cucurbita maxima
GACCGTGACTCGGTTTTTTTAGCACGGACTGAAAACTTCCTTTTTTAGGTTTCCGACGAAGGGTTCGATTTGAAGAACTCTTTTACTGTTTTATGCACTCCGTTTCTCAGAAATAATATTCTAAATCATCAAGCCTTATCATTCCTCACAAAACTTTCGCAAAACGTCGACCGTGACTCGGTTTTTTTAGCACGTACTAAAACCTTCCCTCTTTGTGTTTCCGAAGAAGGGAACGATTTGAAGAACTCTTTTACTATTTTATGCACTCCGTTTCTTAGAAATAATATTCTAAATCATCAAGCCTTATCATTCCTCACAAAACTTTCGTAAAACGTCGACCGTGACTCGGT
>NW_019274399.1:1372-2503 GCF_002738345.1 Cucurbita maxima
TCGATTTGAAGAACTCTTTTACTGTTTTATGCACTCCGTTTCTTAGAAATAATATTCTAAATCATCAAGCCTTATCATTCCTCATAATGCTTTCGTAAATCGTCGACCGTGACTCGGTTTTGTTAGCACGTACTAAAACCTTCCCTGTTTGGGTTTCCGAAGAAGGGTTCAATTTGAAGAACTATTTTACTGTTTTATGCACTCCGTTTCTCAGAAATAATATTCTAAATCATCAAGCCTTATCATTCCTCACAAAACTTTCGTAAAACGTCGACCGTGACTCGGTCTTTTTAGCACGTACTAAAACCTTCCCTGTTTGGGTTTCCGAAGAAGGGAACGATTTGAAGAACTCTTTTACTGTTTTATGCACTTTGTTTCTTAGAAATAATATTTTAAATCATCAATCCTTATCATTCCACACAAAACTTTCGAAAAACGATGACTGTGACTCGGTTTTTTTAGCACGGACTGAAAACTTCCCTATTTGGGATTCCGAAGAAGGGTTCGATTTGAAGAACTCTTTTACTGTTTTATGCACTCCGTTTCTTAGAAATAATATTCTAAATCATCAAGCCTTATCATTCCTCACAAAACTTTCTCAAAACGTCGACCGTGACTCGGTCTTTTTAGCACGTACTAAAACCTTCCCTGTTTGGGTTTCCGAAAAAGGGTTCGATTTGAAGAACTCTTTTACTCTTTTATGCACTTTGTTTCTTAGAAATAATATTCTAAATCATCAAGCCTTATCATTCCTCACAAAACTTTCGTAAAACGTCGACCGTGACTCGGTTTTTTTAGCACGTACTAAAACCTTCCCTATTTGGGTTTCCGAAGAAGGGTTCGATTTGAAGAACTCTTTTACTGTTTTATGCACTCCGTTTCTTAGAAATAATATTCTAAATCATCAAGCCTTATCATTCCTCACAAAACTTTCGCAAAACGTCGACCATGACTCGGTTTTTTTAGCACGTACTAAAACCTTCCCTGTTTGGGTTTTCGAAGAAGGGTTCGATTTGAAGAACTCTTTTACTGTTTTATGCACTCCGTTTCTTAGAAATAATATTTTAAATCATCAATCCTTATCATTCCACACAAAACTTTCGAAAAACGATGACTGTGACTCGGTTTTTT
>NW_019274400.1:0-147 GCF_002738345.1 Cucurbita maxima
GTATCTTAGAAATAATATTCTAAATCATCAAGCCTTATCATTCCTCACAAAACATTCGAAAAACATCGATCGTGACTCGGTTTTTTTAGCACGTACTTCAAACTTCCCAGATTTGTGTTTCCGAAGTAGGGTTCGATTTGAAGAACT
>NW_019274400.1:268-2503 GCF_002738345.1 Cucurbita maxima
TAATATTCTAAATCATCAAGCCTTATCATTCCTCACAAAACATTCGAAAAACGTCGATCGTGACTCAGTTTTTTTGGCACGTACTTCAAACTTCCCAGATTTGGGTATCCGAAGTGGGGTTCAATTTGACGAACTCTTTTGCTGTTTTATGCACTCCGTTTCTTAGAAATAATATTCAAAATCATCAAGCCTTATCATTCCTCACAAAACATTCGAAAAACATCGATCGTGACTCGGTTTTTTTAGCACGTACTTCAAACTTCCCAGATTTGTGTTTCCGAAGTAGGGTTCGATTTGAAGAACTCTTTTACTGTTTTATGCACTCCGTTTCTTAGAAATAATATTCGAAATCATCAATCCTTATCATTCCTCACAAAACCTTCGAAAAACGTCGATCGAGACTCGGTTTTTTTAGCACGTACTTCAAACTTCCCAGATTTGAGTTTCCGAAGTAGGGTTCGATTTGAAGAACTCTTTTACTGTTTTATGCTCTCCGTTTCTTAGAAATAATATTCTAAATCATCAAGCCTTATCATTCCTCACAAAACTTTCGACAAACATCGATCGTGACTCGGTTTTTTTAGCACGTACTTCAAACTTTCATGATTTGGGTTTCCGAAGTAGGATTCGATTTGAAGAACTCTTTTACTGTTTTATGCACTCCGTTTCTTAGAAATAATATTCTAAATCATCAAGCCTTATCATTCCTCACAAAACTTTCGATAAACGTCGATCGTGACTCTGTTTTTTTAGAACTTACTTCAAACTTTCATGATTTGGGTTTCCGAAGTAGGGTTCGATTTGAAGAACTCTTTTACTATTTTATGCACTCCGTTTCTTAGAAATAATATTCTAAATCTTCAAGCCTTTTCATTCCTCACAAAACATTCGAAAAACGTTGATCGTGACTCGGTTTTTTTAGCACGTACTTCAAACTTCCCAGATTTGGGTTTCCCAAGTAGGGTTCGATTTGAAGAACTCTTTTACTGTTTTATGCTCTCCGTTTCTTAGAAATAATATTCTAAATCATCACGCCTTATGATTCGTCACAAATCTTTGGAAAAACTTCGATCGTGACTCGGTTTTTTTAGCACGTACTTCAAACTTCCCAGATTTGGGTTTCCGAAGTAGGGTTCGATTTGAAGAACTCTTTTACTGTTTTATGCTCTCTGTTTCTTAAAAATAATATTCTAAATCATCAAGCCTTATCATTCCTCACAAAACTTTCGAAAAACGTCGATCGTGAGTCGGTTTTTTTAGCACGTACTTCAAACTTCCAAGGTTTGGGTTTCCGAAGTGGGGTTCGATTTGACGAACTCTTTTACTGTTTTATGCACTCCGTTTCTTAGAAATAATATTCAAAATCATCAAGCCTTATCATTCCTCACAAAACATTCGAAAAACGTCGATCGTGACTCGGTTTTTTTAGCACGTACTTCAAACTTCCCAGATTTGGGTTTCCGAAGTAGGGTTCGATTTGAAGAACTCTTTTACTGTTTTATGCACTCCGTTTCTAAGAAATAATATTCGAAATCATCAATCCTTATCATTCCTTACAAAACATTCGAAAAACGTCGATCGTGACTCGATTTTTTTAGCACGTACTTCAAACTCCCCAGATTTGGGTTTCCGAAGTAGGGTTCGATTTGACGATCTCTTTTACTGTTTCATGCTCTCCGTTTCATAGAAATAATATTCTAAATCATCAAGCCTTATAATTCCTCACAAAACTTTCAGAAAACGTCGATCGTGACTCAGTTTTTTTAGCAAGTACTTCAAACTTCCCTGATTTGGGTTTCCGAAGTAGGATTCGATTTGAAGAACTCTTTTACTGTTTTATGCACTCCGTTTCTTAGAAATAATATTCTAAATCATCAAGCCTTACCATTCCTCTCAAATATTTCGAAACACGTCGACCGTGACTCGGTTTTTTTAGCACGTACTTCAAAGTTCCCTATTTGTGTTTCCGAAGAAGGGTTCGATTTGAAGAACTCATTCTGTTTTATGCACTCCGTACCTTAGAAATAATATTCTAAATCATCAAGCCTTATCATTCCTCATAAAACTTTCGAAAAACGTCGATCGTGACTCTGTTTTTTAGAACGTACTTCAAACTTCCCAAATTTGGGTTTCTGAAGAAGGGTTCGATTCGAAGAACTCTTTTACCATGCACTCCGTTTCTTATAAATAATATTCTAAATAATTAAGACTTATCATTCTTCACAAGAATTTCGA
>NW_019274401.1:0-2503 GCF_002738345.1 Cucurbita maxima
TTCCCCAAAAAAGTTTGGAAAACATTCACAGTTACCCGTTTTTTATAGCACGTGCTTCAAAAGCCCACGTTCGGGTTTACGAAACAGGGTTTCAATTTTAAGCACATTTTTACTGCTTTATATACTCTGTTTCTTCGACCCTCTATAATAAATCATCATGCCTAATCATTCGCCATAAAAGTTTTGAGAAACATGGATAGTTACTCGGTTTTTTTATCACGTTTTTCAAACGTCCCGGTTTGGAGTTTGCGACTTAGGGTTACGATTTCAAGCAATATTTTTCTGCTTTATACACTCTGTTTCTTCGACATTCTCTTGTAAAAGATCATGCTTGATCACTCCCCATAAAAGTTTCTTAAAATATGGTCTGTTACTCGGTTTTTTTAGCACGTGTCGGTTTGACGTTTGTGAATTAGGCTTTCGATTGTAAGAAATTTATTGCTGCTTTATACACTCCGTTTTTTCGATTATAAATCATCATGCCTAATCATTCCCCAAAAAAGTTTGGAAAACATTCACAGTTACCCGTTTTTTATAGCACGTGCTTCAAAAACCCACGTTCGGGGTTTACGAAACAGGGTTTCAATTTTACCCGTTTTTTATAGCACGTGCTTCAAAAACCCACGTTCGGGGTTTACGAAACAGGGTTTCAATTTTAAGCACATTTTTACTGCTTTATATACTCCGTTTCTTCGACCCGCTATAATAAATCATCATGCCTAATCATTCGCCATAAAAGTTTTGAGAAACATGGATAGTTACTCGGTTTTTTTAGCACGTTTTTCAAACGTCCCGGTTTGGGGTTTGCGACTTTGGGTTACGATTTCAAGCACTATTTTTCTGCTTTATACCCTCTGTTTGTTCGACATTCTCTTGTAAAAGATCATGCTTGATCACTCCCCATAAAAGTTTCTTAAAATATGGTCTGTTACTCGGTTTTTTTAGCACGTGTCGGTTTGGCGTTTGTGAATTGGGCTTTCGATTGTAAGAAATTTATTGCTGCTTTATACACTCCGTTTCTTCGATTATAAATCATCATGCCTAATCATTCCCCAAAATACTTTGGAAAACATTCACAGTTACCCGTTTTTTATAGCACGTGCTTCAAAAGCCCACGTTCGGGGTTTACGAAACAGGGTTTCAATTTTAAGCACATTTTTACTGCTTTATATACTCCGTTTCTTCGACCCTCTATAATAAATCATCATGCCTAATCATTCGCCATAAAAGTTTTGAGAAACATGGATAGTTACTCGGTTTTTTTAGCACGTTTTTCAAACGTCCCGGTTTGGGGTTTGCGACTTAGTGTTACGATTTCAAGCACTATTTTTCTGCTTTATACACTCTGTTTCTTCGACATTCTCTTGTAAAAGATCATGCTTGATCACTCCCCATAAAAGTTTCTTAAAATATGGTCTGTTACTCGGTTTTTTTAGCACGTGTCGGTTTGGCGTTTGTGAATTAGGCTTTCGATTGTAAGAAATTTATTGCTGCTTTATACACTCCGTTTCTTCGATTATAAATCATCATGCCTAATCATTCCCCAAAAAAGTTTGGAAAACATTCACATTTACCCGTTTTTTATAGCACGTGCTTCAAAAGCCCACGTTCGGGGTTTACGAAACAGGGTTTCAATTTTAAGCACATTTTTACTGCTTTATATACTCCGTTTCTTCGACCCTCTATAATAAATCATCATGCCTAATCATTCGCCATAAAAGTTTTGAGAAACATGGATAGTTACTCGGTTTTTTTAGCGAGTTTTTCAAACGTCCCAGTTTGGGGTTTGCGACTTAGGGTTACGATTTCAAGCACTATTTTTCTGCTTTATACACTCTGTTTCTTCGACATTCTCTTGTAAAAGATCATGCTTGATCACTCCCCATAAAAGTTTCTTAAAATGTGGACTGTTACTCGATTTTTTTAGCACGTGTCGGTTTGACGTTTGTGAATTAGGCTTTCGAATTTAAGAAATTTATTGCTGCTTTATACACTCCGTTTCTTCGATTATAAATCATCATGCCTAATCATTCGCCATAAAAGTTTTGAGAAACATGGATAGTTACTCGGTTTTTTTAGCACGTGTCGGTTTGACGTTTGTGAATTAGGCTTTCGAATTTAAGAAATTTATTGCTGCTTTATACACTCCGTTTCTTCGATTATAAATCATCATGCCTAATCATTCGCCATAAAAGTTTTGAGAAACATGGATAGTTACTCGGTTTTTTTAGCGAGTTTTTCAAACGTCCCGGTTTGGGGTTTGCGACTTAGGGTTACGATTTCAAGCACTATTTTTCTGCTTTATACACTCTGTTTCTTCGACATTCTCTTGTAAAAGATCATGCTTGATCACTCCCCATAAAAGTTTCTTAAAATATGGTCTGTTACTCGATTTTTTTAGCACGTGTCGGTTTGGCGTTTGTGAATTAGGCTTTCGATTGTAAGAAATTTATTGCTGCTTTATACACTCCGTTTCTTCGATTATAAATCATCATGCCTAATC
>NW_019274402.1:0-251 GCF_002738345.1 Cucurbita maxima
AAATCATCAAGCCTTATCATTCCTCACAAAAGTTTCGAAAAACGTCGATCGTGACTCGGATTTTTAACACGTACTTCAAACTTCCCAGATTTGGGTTTTCGAAGTAGAGTTCGATTTGAAGAACTCTTTTACTGTTTTATGCTCAACGTTTCTTAGAAATAATATTCTAAATCATCAAGCCTTTTCATTCCTCACAAAACTTTCGAAAAACGTCGATCGTGACTCGGTTTTTTTAGCACGAACTTCAAACT
>NW_019274402.1:605-2500 GCF_002738345.1 Cucurbita maxima
AGAAATAATATTCTAAATCATCAAGCCTTATCATTCCTCACAAAACTTTCGAAAAACGTCGATCGTGACTCCGATTTTTCACACGTACTTTAAACTTCCAGGATTTGGGTTGCCGAAGAAGGGTTCGATTTGAAGAACTCTTTTACTGTTTTATGCACTCCGTTTCTAAGAAATAATATTCTAAATCATCAAGCCTTATCATTCCTCACAAAACTTTCGAAAAACGACGATCGTGACTCGGATTTTTAACACGTACTTCAAACTTCCCAGATTGAGGTTTTCGAAGTAGAGTTCGATTTGAAGAACTCTTTTACTGTTTTATGCTCTCCGTTTCTTAGAAATAATATTCTAAATCATCAAGCCTTTTCATTCCTCACAAAACTTTCGAAAAACGTCGATCGTGATTCGTTTTTTTAGCACGTACTTCAAACTTCCCAGATTTGGGTTTCCGAAGTAGGGTTCGATTTGAAGAACTCTTTTACTGTTTTATGCTCTCCGTTTCTTAGAAATAATATTCTAAATCATCAAGCCTTTTCATTCCTCACAAAACTTTCGAAAAACGTCGATCGTGACTCGGTTTTTTGCTCGAACTTCAAACTATTCAGATTTGGGTTTCCGTAGTAGGGTTCGATTTGAAGAACTCTTTTAGTATTTTATGCACTCCGTTTCTTAGAAATAATATTCTAAATCATCAAGCCTTATCATTCCTCACAAAACTTTCGAAAAACGTCGATCGTGACTCGGATTTTTAACACGTACTTTAAACTTCCAGAATTTGGGTTGCCGAAGAAGGGTTCGATTTGAAGAACGATTTTACTGTTTTATGCACTCCGTTTCTGAGAAATAATATTCTAAATCATCAAGCCTTATCATTCCTCACAAAGTTTCGGAAAACGTCGATCGTGACTCGATTTTTTTAGCACGTACTTCAAACTTCCCAGATTTGGGTTTTCGAAGTAGGGTTCGATTTGAAGAACTCTTTTACTATTTTATGCTCTCCGTTTCTTAGAAATAATATTCTAAATCATCAAGCCTTATCATTCCTCACAAAACTTTCGAAAAACGTCGATCGTGAGTCCGATTTTTCACACGTACTTTAAAACTTCCAGGATTTGGGTTGCCGAAGAAGGGTTCGATTTGAAGAACTCTTTTACTGTTTTATGCACTCCGTTTCTAAGAAATAATATTCTAAATCATCAAGCCTTATCATTCCTCAGAAAACTTTCGAAAAACGTCGATCGTGACTCGGATTTTTAACACGTACTTCAAACTTCCCAGATTTGGGTTTTCGAAGTAGGGTTCGCTTTGAAGAACTCTTTTACTATTTTATGCACTCCGTTTCTTAGAAATAATATTCTAAATCATCAAGCCTTATCATTCCTCACAAAAGTTTCGAAAAACGTCGATCGTGACTCCATTTTTTTAGCACGTACTTCAAACTTCCCAGATTTGGGTTTCCGAAGTAGGGTTCGATTTGAAGAACTCTTTTACTGTTTTATGCACTCCGTTTCTTAGAAATAATATTCTAAATCATCAAGCCTTATCATTCCTCACAAAACTTTCGAAAAACGTCGATCGTGACTCGGATTTTTAACACGTACTTTAAACTTCCAGGATTTGGGTTGCCGAAGAAGGGTTCGATTTGAAGAACTCTTTTACTGTTTTATGCACTCCGTTTCTGAAAAATAATATTCTAAATCATCAAGCCTTATCATTCCTCACAAAACTTTTGAAAAACGTCGATCGTGACTCCATTTTTTTAGCACGAACTTCAAACTATCAAGATTTGGGTTTCCGTAGTAGGGTTCGATTTGAAGAACTCTTTTACTGTTTTATGCTCTCCGTTTCTTAGAAATAATATTCTAAATCATCAAGCCTTATCATTCCTCACAAAA
>NW_019274404.1:0-2499 GCF_002738345.1 Cucurbita maxima
ACGGTCGACGTTTGTTGGAAGTTTTGTGGGGAATGAATAGGCTTGTAGATGTAGAATACAATTTCGAACCAACGGAGTGCATCAAAAAAGTAAAAGAGTGCTTCAAATCGAACCCTACTTCGAAAACTCAAATCTGGGACGTTTGAAGTACGTGCTAAAAAACCGAGTCACGGTCGACATTTTTCAAAACTTTTGTGGGGAATGATTCGGCATAGTGATTTAGAATCGAATTTTGAAGAATCATAGTGCATAAAATAGTAAAAGATTGCTTCAAATCGAACCCTACTTCGGAAACCCAAATCTGGGACGTTTGAAGTACGTGCTAAAAAACCGAGTCACGGTCGACGTTTTTCAAAACTTTTGTGGGGAATGATTCGGCATAGTGATTTAGAATCGAATTTTGAAGAATCATAGTGCATAAAATAGTAAAAGATTGCTTCAAATCGAACCCTACTTCGGAAACCCAAATCTGGGACGTTTGAAGTACGTGCCAAAAAAACCGAGTCACGGTCGACGTTTTTTAAAACTTTTGTGAGGAATGATTAGGCTTGATGATTTATAATAGAATTTAAAAGAAATGTATTACATAAAACAGTAAAAGAGTGCTTCAAATCGAACCCTATTTCGAAACACTAATCGGGGACGTTTGAAGTACGTGCTAAAAAACCCGAGTCACGGTCGACATTTTTAAAACTTTTGTAGGGAATGATTAGGCTTGATGATGTAGAAAAGAATTTCCAACAAGCGGAGTGCATCAAAACAGTAAAAGAGTCCTTCAAATCGAAACCTAATTCGAAAACCCAAATTTGGGACGTTTGAAGTATGTGGTAAAAAAACCGAGTCACGGTCGACATTTTTAAAAAGTTTTGTGGGGAATGATTAGGCTTTATGATTTAGAATAGAATTTCAACGAAACGGAGTGCATAAAATAGTAAAAGTGTGCTTCAAAATGAGCCCTACTTCGGAAACCCAAATCTGGGACGTTTGAAGTACGTGCTAAGAAAACCGAGTCACGGTCGACGTTTGTTGGAAGTTTTGTGGGGAATGAATAGGCTTGTAGATGTAGAATACAATTTCGAACCAACGGAGTGCATCAAAACAGTAAAAGAGTGCTTCAAATCGAACCCTACTTCGAAAACCCAAATCTGGGACGTTTGAAGTACGTGCTAAAAAACCGAGTCACGGTCGACGTTTTTCAAAACTTTTGTGGGGAATGATTCGGCATAATGATTTAGAATCGAATTTTGAAGAATCATAGTGCATAAAATAGTAAAAGATTGCTTCAAATCGAACCCTACTTCGGAAACCCAAATCTGGGACGTTTGAAGTACGTGCTAAAAAAACCGAGTCACAGTCGACGTTTTTTAAAACTTTTGTGAGGAATGATTAGGCTTGATGATTTATAATAGAATTTAAAAGAAATCTATTACATAAAACAGTAAAAGAGTGCTTCAAATCGAACCCTATTTCCAAACACTAATCGGGGACGTTTGAAGTACGTGCTAAAAAACCCGAGTCACGGTCGACATTTTTAAAACTTTTGTAGGGAATGATTAGGCTTGATGATGTAGAAAAGAATTTCCAACAAGCGGAGTGCATCAAAACAGTAAAAGAGTCCTTCAAATCGAAACCTAATTCGAAAACCCAAATTTGGGACGTTTGAAGTACGTGGTAAAAAAACCGAGTCACGGTCGACATTTTTCAAAAGTTTTGTGGGGAATGATTAGGCTTTACGATTTAGAATAGAATTTCAACGAAACGGAGTGCATAAAATAGTAAAAGTGTGCTTCAAAATGAGCCCTACTTCGGAAACCCAAATCTTGGACGTTTGAAGTACGTGCTAAAAAAACCGAGTCACGGTCGACGTTTGTTGGAAGTTTTGTGGGGAATGAATAGGCTTGTAGATGTAGAATACAATTTCGAACCAACGGAGTGCAGCAAAACAGTAAAAGAATGCTTCAAATCGAACCCTACTTCGAAAACCCAAATCTGGGACGTTTGAAGTACGTGCTAAAAAACCGAGTCACGGTCGACGTTTTTCAAAACTTTTGTGGGGAATGATTCGGCATAGTGATTTAGAATCGAATTTTGAAGAATCATAGTGCATAAAATAGTAAAAGATTGCTTCAAATCGAACCCTACTTCGGAAACCCAAATCTGGGACGTTTGAAGTACGTGCTAAAAAAACCGAGTCACGGTCGACGTTTTTTAAAACTTTTGTGAGGAATGATTAGGCTTGATGATTTATAATAGAATTTAAAAGAAATGTATTACATAAAACAGTAAAAGAGTGCTTCAAATCGAGCCCTATTTCGAAACACTAATCGGGGACGTTTGAAGTACGTCTTAAAAAACCCGAGTCACGTTCGACATTTTTAAAACTTTTGTAGGAAATGATTAGGCTTGATGATGTAGAAAAGAATTTCCAACAAGCAGAGTGCATCAAAACAGTAAAAGAGTCCTTCAAATCGAAACCTAATTCGAAAACCCAAATTTGGG
>NW_019274405.1:0-2235 GCF_002738345.1 Cucurbita maxima
CGATCGTCGTTTTTCGAAAGTTTTGTGGGGAATGAAAAGGTTTGATGATTTATCATATTATTTCTAAGAAATGGAGTGCATAAAAACGTCAACAGAGTTCTTCAAATCGAACCCTACTTCGGAAAACAAAATCGTGGAAGTTTGAAGTACGTGCTAAAAAAACCGAGTCACGATCGTCGTTTTTCGAAGGTTTTGTGAGGAATGATAAGGCTTGATGATTTAGAATATTATTTCTAAGAAACGGAGTGCATAAAACCGTCAACAGAGTTCTTCAAATCGAACCCTACTTCGCAAACCTAAATCGTGGAAGTTTGAAGTACGTGCTAAAAAAACCGAGTCACGATCGTCGTTTTTCGAAGGTTTTGTGAGGAATGATAAGGCTGGATCATTTAACATATTATTTCTAAGAAACGGAGTGCATAAAACCGTCAACAGATTTCTTCAAATCGAACCCTACTTCGGAAACCCAAATCGTGGAAGTTTGAAGTACGTGCTAAAAAAATCGAGACACGATCGTCGTTTTTCGAAAGTTTTGTGAGGAATGATAAGGCTTGATGATCTATCATATTATTTCTAAGATACGGTGTGCATAAAACCGTCAATAGTGTTCTTCAAATCGAACCCTACTTCGGAAACCCAAATCGTGGAAGTTTGAAGTACGTGCTAATAAAACCGAGTCACGATCGTCGTTTTTCGAAAGTTTTGTGTGGAATGATAAGGCTTGATGATTTAAAATATTATTTCTAAGAAACGGAGTGCATAAAACCGTCAACAGAGTTCTTCAAATCGAACCCTACTTCGGAAACCCAAATCGTGGAAGTTTGAAGTACGTGCTAAAAAAACCGAGTCACGATCGTCGTTTTTCGAAAGTTTTGTGAGGAATGATAAGGCTTCATGATTTATCATATTATTTCTAAGAAATGGAGTGCATAAAACCGTCAACAGTGTTCTTCAAATCGAACCCTACTTCGGAAACCCAAATCGTGGAATTTTGAAGTACGTGCTAAAAAAACCGAGTCACGATCGTCGTTTTTCGAAGGTTTTGTGAGGAATGATAAGGCTTGATGATTTATCATATTATTTCTAAGAAATGGAGTGCATAAAACCGTCAACAGAGTTCTTCAAATCGAACCCTACTTCGGAAACCCAAATCGTGGAAGTTTGAAGTACGTGCTAAAAAAACCGAGTCACGATCGTCGTTTTTCGAAGGTTTTGTGAGGAATGATAAGGCTTCACGATTTATCATATTATTTCTAAGAAATGGAGTGCATAAAACCGTCAACAGAGTTCTTCAAATCGAACCCTACTTCGGAAACCCAAATCGTGGAAGTTTGAAGTACGTGCTAATAAAACCGAGTCACGATCGTCGTTTTTCGAAGGTTTTGTGAGGAATGATAAGGCTTCACGATTTATCATATTATTTCTAAGAAATGGAGTGCATAAAACCGTCAACAGAGTTCTTCAAATCGAACCCTACTTCGGAAACCCAAATCGTGGAAGTTTGAAGTACGTGCTAAAAAAACCGAGTCACGATCGTCGTTTTTCGAAAGTTTTGTGAGGAATGATAAGGCTTCACGATTTATCATATTATTTCTAAGAAACGGAGTGCATAAAACCGTCAACAGAGTTCTTCAAATCGAACCCTACTTCGGAAACCCAAATCGTGGAAGTTTGAAGTACGTGCTAATAAAACCGAGTCACGATCGTCGTTTTTCGAAGGTTTTGTGAGGAATGATAAGGCTTGATGATTTAGAATATTATTTCTAAGAAATGGAGTGCATAAAACCGTCAACAGAGTTCTTCAAATCGAACCCTACTTCGGAAACCCAAATCGTGGAAGTTTGAAGTACGTGCTAAAAAAACCGAGTCACGATCGTTGTTTTTCGATAGTTTTGTGAGGAATGATGAGGCTTGATGATTTATCATATTATTTCTAAAAAACGGAGTGCATAAAACCGTCAACAGATTTCTTCAAATCGAACCCTACTTCGGAAACCAAAATCGTGGAAGTTTGAAGTACGTGCTAAAAAAATCGAGTCACGATCGTCGTTTTTTGAAAGTTTTGTGAGGAATGATTAGGCTTGATGATTTATCATATTATTTCTAACAAACAGAGTGCATAAAACCGTCAACAGTGTTCTTCAAATCGAACCCTACTTCGGAAACCCAAATCGTGGAATTTTGAAGTACGTGCTAAAAAAACCGAGTCACGATCGTCGTTTTTCGAAGGTTTTG
>NW_019274405.1:2242-2497 GCF_002738345.1 Cucurbita maxima
TTTATCATCTTATTTCTAAGAAATGGAGTGCATAAAAACGTCAACAGAGTTCTTCAAATCGAACCCTACTTCGGAAACCCAAATCGTGGAAGTTTGAAGTACGTGCTAAAAAAACCGAGTCACGATCATCGTTTTTCAAATGTTTGGTGAGGAATGATAAGGCTTGATGATTTATCATATTATTTCTATGAAACGAAGTGCATAAAACCGTCAACAGAGTTCTTCAAATCGAACCCTACTTCAGAAACCCGAATC
>NW_019274406.1:0-2496 GCF_002738345.1 Cucurbita maxima
TTGATGATTTAGAATATTATTTCGAAGAAACGGAGTGCATAAAATAGTAAAAGAGTTCTTCAAATCGAACCCTTCTTCGGAAACCCAAACAGGGAAGTTTGTAGTACGTGCTAAAAAAACAAAGTCACGGTCGAATTTTTGCGAAAGTTTTGTGAGGAATGATAAGGCTTGATGATTTAGAATATTATTTCTAAGAAACGGAGTGCATAAAACAGTAAAAGAGTTCTTCAACTCGAACCCTTCTTCGGAAACCCAAACAGGGAAGTTTTTAGTACGTGCTACAAAAACTGAGTCACGGTCGACGCTTTTCAAAAGTTTTGTGAGGAATGATATGGCTTGATGATTTAGAATATTATTTCTAAGAAACGGAGTGCATAAAACAGTAAAAGAGTTCTTCAAATCGAACCCTTCTTCGGANTCGTCGGAAACCCAAACAGGGAAGTTTTCAGAACGTGCTAAAAAAACCGAGTCACGGTCGACGTTTTGCGAAAGTTTTGTGAGGAATGATAAGGCTTGATGATTTAGAATATTATTTCTAAGAAACGGAGTGCATAAAACAGTAAAAGAGTTCTTCAACTCGAACCCTTCTTCGGAAACCCAAACAGGGAAGTTTTTAGTACGTGCTAAAAAAACCGAGTCACGGTCGACGCTTTTCAAAAGTTTTGTGAGGAATGATATGGCTTGATGATTTAGAATATTATTTCTAAGAAACGGAGTGCATAAAACAGTAAAAGAGTTCTTCAAATCGAACCCTTCTTCGGAAACCCAAACAGGGAAGTTTTTAGTACGGGCTAAAAAAACAAAGCCACGGTCGACGTTTTTCGAAAGTTTTGTGAGGAATTATAAGGCTTGATGATTTAGAATATTATTTCTAAGAAACGGAGTGCATAAAACAGTAAAAGAGTTCTTCAACTCGAACCCTTCGTCGGAAACCCAAACAGGGAAGTTTGTAGTACGTGCTAAAAAAACAAAGTCACGGTCGACGTTTTTCGAAAGTTTTGTGAGGAATGATAAGGCTTGATGATTTAGAATATTATTTCTAAGAAACGGAGTGCATAAAACAGTAAAAGAGTTCTTCAACTCGAACCCTTCGTCGGAAACCCAAACAGGGAAGTTTGTAGTACGTGCTAAAAAAACAAAGTCACGGTCGACGTTTTTCGAAAGTTTTGTGAGGAATGATAAGGCTTGATGATTTAGAATATTATTTCTAAGAAACGGAGTGCATAAAACAGTAAAAGAGTTCTTCAACTCGAACCCTTCTTCGGAATCCCAAACAGGGAAGTTTTTAGTACGTGCTAAAAAAACAAAGTCACGGTCGACGTTTTTCGAAAGTTTTGTGAGGAATTATAAGGCTTGATGATTTAGAATATTATTTCTAAGAAACGGAGTGCATAAAACAGTAAAAGAGTTCTTCAAATCGAACCCTACTTCGGAAACCGAAACAGGGAAGTTTGTAGTACGTGCTAAAAAAACAAAGTCACGGTCGACGTTTTTCGAAAGTTTTGTGAGGAATTATAAGGCTTGATGATTTAGAATATTATTTCTAAGAAACGGAGTGCATAAAACAGTAAAAGAGTACTTCAACTCGAACCCTTCTTCGGAAACCCAAACAGGGAAGTTTTTAGTACGTGCTAAAAAAACCGAGTCACGGTCGACGCTTTTCAAAAGTTTTGTGAGGAATGATATGGCTTGATGATTTAGAATATTATTTCTAAGAAACGGAGTGCATAAAACAGTAAAAGAGTTCTTCAAATCGAACCCTTCTTCGGAAACCCAAACAGGGAAGTTTTTAGTACGTGCTAAAAAAACCGAGTCACGGTCGACGTTTTTCGAAAGTTTTGTGAGGAATGATATGGCTTGATGATTTAGAATATTATTTCTAAGAAACGGAGTGCATAAAAGAGTAAAAGAGTTCTTAAAATCGAACCCTTCTTCGGAAACCCAAACAGGGACGTTTTTAGTACGTGCTAAAAAAACAAAGTCACGGTCGACGTTTTTCGAAAGTTTTGTGAGGAATGATAAGGCTTGATGATTTAGAATATTATTTCTAAGAAACGGAGTGCATAAAACAGTAAAAGAGTTCTTCACTTCGAACCCTTCGTCGGAAACCCAAACAGGGAAGTTTTCAGAACGTGCTAAAAAAACAGAGTCACGGTCGACGTTTTTCGAAAGTTTTGTGAGGAATGATAAGGCTTGATGATTTAGAATATTATTTCTAAGAAACGGAGTGCATAAAACAGTAAAAGAGTTCTTCAAATCGAACCCTTCTTCGGAAACCCAAACAGGGAAATCTTTAGTACATGCTAAAAAAACCGAGTCACGGTCGACGTTTTTCGAAAGTTTTGTGAGGAATGATAAGGCTTGATGATTTAGAATATTATTTCTAAGAAACGGAGTGCATAAAATAGTCAAAGAGTTCTTCAAATCGAACCCTTCTTCGGAAACCCAAACAGGGAAGTTTTTAGTACGTGCTAAAAAAACAAAGTCACGGTCGAA
>NW_019274407.1:0-222 GCF_002738345.1 Cucurbita maxima
TATTTCGAACAAATGGAGTGCATCAAAACAATAAAAGAGTCCGTCAAATCAAACCCTAATTTGAAAACCCAAATCTGGGACGTTTGAAGTACGTACTAAAAAAACAGAGTCACGGTCGACGTTTTTAAAAAGTTTTGTGGGGAATGATTTGGCTTGATGATTTAGAATAGAATTTCGAAGAAACGGTGTGCATCAAAACAGTAAAAGAGTGCTTCAAATTGA
>NW_019274407.1:329-830 GCF_002738345.1 Cucurbita maxima
TGGGGAATGATTAGGCTTGATGATGTAGAATACAATTTCGAACAATCGGAGTGCATTAAAACAATAAAAGAGTCCTTCAAATCGAACCTTAATTCGAAAACCCAAATCTGGGACGTTAGAAGTACGTGCTAAAAAAAACCGAGTCACGGTCAACGTTTTTAAAAAGTTTAGTGGGGAATGATTAGGCTTGATGATTTAGAATAGAATTTCGAAGAAACGGTGTGCATCAAAACAGTAAAAGAGTGCTTCAAATTGAACCCTACTTCGGAAACCCCAATCTTAGACGTTTGAAGTACGTGCTAAAAAACCGAGTCACGGTCGACGTGTTTCAAAACATTTGTGGGGAATGATTAGGCTTGATGATGTAGAATACAATTTCGAACAAACGGAGTGCATCAAAACAATAAAAGAGTCCTTCAAATCGAACCCTAATTCGAAAACCCAAATCTGGGACGGTAGAAGTACGTGCTAAAAAAACCGAGTCACGGTCAACGTTTTTAA
>NW_019274407.1:856-2495 GCF_002738345.1 Cucurbita maxima
AGAATTTCGAAGAAACGGTGTGCATCAAAACAGTAAAAGAGTGCTTCAAATTGAACCCTACTTCGGAAACCCCAATCTTAAACGTTTGAAGTACGTGCTAAAAAACCGAGTCACGGTCGACGTGTTTTAAAACATTTGTGGGGAATGATTAGGCTTGATGATGTAGAACACAATTTCGAACAAACGGAGTGCATTAAAACAATAAAAGAGTCCTTCAAATCGAACCCTAATTCGAAAACCCAAATCTAGGACGTTAGAAGTACGTGCTAAAAAAAACCGAGTCACGGTCAACGTTTTTAAAAAGTTTAGTGGGGAATGATTAGGCTTGATGATTTAGAATAGAATTTCGAAGAAACGGTGTGAATCAAAACAGTAAAAGAGTGCTTCAAATTGAACCCTACTTCGGAAACCCCAATCTTAGATGTTTGAAGTACGTGCTAAAAAACCGAGTCACGGTCGACGTGTTTCAAAACATTTGTGGGGAATGATTAGGCTTGATGATGTAGAATACAATTTCGAACAAACGGAGTGCATCAAAACAATAAAAGAGTCCTTCAAATCGAACCCTAATTCGAAAACCCAAATCTGGGACGTTAGAAGTACGTGCTAAAAAAAACCGAGTCACGGTCAACGTTTTTAAAAAGTTTAGTGGGGAATGATTAGGCTTGATGATTTAGAATAGAATTTCGAAGAAACGGTGTGCATCAAAACAGTAAAAGAGTGCTTCAAATTGAACCCTACTTCGGAAACCCCAATCTTAGACGTTTGAAGTACGTGCTAAAAAACCGAGTCACGGTCGACGTGTTTCAAAACATTTGTGGGGAATGATTAGGATTGATGATGTAGAATACAATTTCGAACAAATGGAGTGCATCAAAACAATAAAAGAGTCCTTCAAATCGAACCCTAATTCGAAAACCTAAATCTGGGACGTTAGAAGTACGTGCTAAAAAAATCGCTTCATGGTCGACGTTTTTCAAAAGTTTGGTGGGGAATGATTAGGCTTGATGATTTAGAATAGAATTTCGAAGAAACGGTGTGCATTAAAACAGTAAAAGATTGCTTCAAATTGAACCCTACTTCGGAAACCCCAATCTTAGACGTTTGAAGTACGTGCTAAAAAACCGAGTCACGGTCGACGTTTTTAAAAATTTTTGTGGGGAATGATTTGGCTTGATGATTTAGAATAGAATTTCGAAGAAACGGTGTGCATCAAAACAGTAAAAGAGTGCTTCAAATTGAACCCTACTTCGGAAACCCCAATCTTAGACGTTTGAAGTACGTGCTAAAAAACCGAGTCACGGTCGACGTGTTTCAAAACATTTGTGGGGAATGATTAGGCTTGATGATGTAGAATACAATTTCGAACGAACGGAGTGCATCAAAACAATAAAAGAGTCCTTCAAATCGAACCCTAATTCGAAAACCCAAATCTGGGACGTTAGAAGTACGTGCTAAAAAAAACCGAGTCACGGTAAACGTTTTTAAAAAGTTTAGTGGGGAATGATTAGTCTTGATGATTTAGAATAGAATTTCGAAGAAACGGTGTGCATCAAAACAGTAAAAGAGTGCTTCAAATTGAACCCTACTTAAGAAACCCAAATATGGGACGTTTGAAGTACGTGCTAAAAAACCGAGT
>NW_019274408.1:0-256 GCF_002738345.1 Cucurbita maxima
TTTGAACCACGTGATAAAAAAACTGAGTAGCGGTCGGCGTTTTTTGAAATTCCTGCTCGGAGTGATCGGGAATAATGATTTAAAAATAGAATTTTGAAGAAATGGAGTGCATAAAACTGTAAAAGAGCGCTGTAAATCGATTCCCTAACCTGGTTAGTTAGACGTACGTGCTAAAAAAACCGTTTCACGGTCGACGTTTCTCGAAACTTTTGGTGGGAATGTTTAGTTTAGTCTTGATGATTTATAATAGAATGTC
>NW_019274408.1:715-2494 GCF_002738345.1 Cucurbita maxima
CTTAAAATCGAAACCCTAATTTGTGTACCCTAATCCTGGACGTTTGAACCACGTGATAAAAAAACTGATTAGCGGTCGGCGTTTTTCGAAATTCCTGCTCGGAGTGATCGGGAATAATGATTTAAAAATAGAATTTTGAAGAAATGGAGTGCATAAAACAGTAAAAGAGTGCTGTAAATCGATTCCCTAACCTGGTTACTTAGAAGTACGTGCTAAAAAAACTGTGTCACGGTCGACGTCTCGAAACTTTTGTTGGGAATGTTTAGTTTAGGCTTGATGATTTAGAATAGAACGTCGAAGAAATGGAGTGTAGAAAAATAGTACTTAAAATCGAAACCCTAATTTGGGAACCCTAATCCTGGACGTTTGAACCACGTGATACAAAAACTGAGTAGCGGTCGGCGTTTTTCGAAGTTCCTGCTCGGAGTGATCGGGAATAATGATTTAGAATAGAATTTGGAAGAAACGGAGTGCATAAAACAGTAAAAGAGTGCTGTAAATCGATTCCCTAACCTGGTTAGTTAGACGTACGTGCTAAAAAAACCGTGTCACGGTCGACGTTTCTCGAAACTTCTGTTGGGAATGTTTAGTTTAGTCTTGATGATTTAAAATAGGATGTCGAAGAAACGGAGTGTAGAAAAATAGTGCTTAAAATCGAAACCCTAATTTGTGTACCCTAATCCTGGACGTTTGAACCACGTGATAAAAAAACAGAGTAGCTGTCGGCATTTCTCGAAATTCCTGCTCGGAGTGATCGGGAATAATGATTTAAAATAGAATTTTGAAGAAATGGAGTGCATAAAACAGTAAAAGCGTGCTATAAATCGATTCCCTAACCTGGTTAGTTAGACGTACGTGCTAAAAAAACCATGTCACGGTCGACGTTTCTCGAAATTCCTGTTGGGAATGTTTAGTTTAGTCTTGATGATTTAGAATAGGATGTCGAAGAAACGGAGTGTAGAAAAATAGCGCTTAAAATCGAAACCCTAGTTTGTGAACCCTAATCCTGAACGTTTGAACCACGTGATAAAATAACTGAGTAGTGGTCGGCGTTTTTCGAAATTCCTGCTCGGAGTGATCGGGAATAATGATTTAAAAATAGAATTTTGAAGAAATGTAGTGCATAAAACAGTAAAAGAGTGCTGTAAATCGATTCCCTAACCTGGTTAGTTAGACGTACGTGCTAAAAAAACCGTGTCACGGTCGACGTTTCTCGAAACTTCTGTTGGGAATGTTTAGTTTAGTCTTGATGATTTAGAATAGAACGTCGAAGAAACGGAGTGTAGAAAAATAGTGCTTAAAATCGAAACCCTAATTTGTGTACTCTAATCCTGGACGTTTGAACCACGTGATAAAAAACTGAGTAGCGGTCGGCGTTTTTCTAAATTCCTGATCGGAGTGATCGGGAATAATGATTTAAAAATAGAATTTTGAAGAAATGAAGTGCATAAAACAGTAAAAGAGTGGTGTAAATCGATTCCCTAACCTGGTTAGTTAGACGTACGTGCTAAAAAAACCGTGTCACGGTCGACGTTTCTCGAAACTTCTGTTGGGAATGTTTAGTTTAGTCTTGATGATTTAGAATAGGATGTCGAAGAAACGGAGTGTAGAAAAAAAGCGCTTAAAATCGAAACCCTAATTTGTGAACCCTTATCCTGGACGTTTGAACCACGTGATAAAAAAACTGAGTAGCGGTCGGCGTTTTTTGAAATTCCTGCTCGGAGTGATCGGGAATAATGATTTAAAAATAGAATTTTGAAGAAATTGAGTGCATAAAAC
>NW_019274409.1:0-2494 GCF_002738345.1 Cucurbita maxima
TTCGGAAACCCAAATCTATGAAGTTTGAAGTACGTGCTAAAAACACCGAGTCACGATATACGTTTTTCGAAAGTCTTTTGAGGAATGATAAGGCTTGATGATTTACAATATTATTTCTAAGAAACGGAGAGCATAAAACAGTAAAACAGTTCTTCAAATCGAACCCTACTTCGGAAACCCAAATCTATGAAGTTTGAAGTACGTGCTAAAAACACCGAGTCACGATATACGTTTTTCGAAACTTTTTTGAGGAATGATAAGGCTTGATGATTTAGAATATTATTTCTAAGAAACGGTGAGCATAAAACAGTAAAACAGTTCTTAAAATCAAACCCCACTTCGGAAACCCAAAAGAGGGAAGTTTGAAGTACGTGCTAAAAAAACCGAGTCACGATAGACGTTTTTCGAAAGTTTTTTGAGGAATGATAAGGCTTGATGATTTACAATATTATTTCTAAGAAAAAGAGAGCATAAAACAGAAAAACAGTTCTTCAAATCGAACCCTACTTCGGAAACCCAAATCTGGAAAGTTTGTAGTATGTGCTAAAAAAACCGAGTCACGATCGACGTTTTTCAAAAGTTTTGTGAGGAATGATAAGGGTTGATGACTTAGAATATTATTTCTAAGAAACGGAGTGCATAAAACAGTAAAAGAGTTCTTCAAATCGAACCCTACTTCGGAAACCCAAATCTCGGAAGTTTGTGCATAAAACAGTAAAAGAGTTCTTCAAATCGAACCCTACTTCGGAAACCCAAATCTCGGAAGTTTGAAGTACGTGCTAAAAACACCGAGTCACGATAGACGTTTTTCGAAAGTTTTTTGAGGAATGATAAGGCTTGATGATTTAGAATATTATTTCTAAGAAACGGTGAGCATAAAATAGTAAAACAGTTCTTCAAATCGAACCCTACTTCGGAAACCCAAATCAGGGAAGTTTGAAGTACGTGCTAAAAACACCGAGTCACGATAGACGTTTTTCGAAAGTTTTGTGAGGAATGATAAGGCTTGATGATTTACAATATTATTTCTAAGAAACGGAGAGCATAAAACTGTAAAAGAGTTCTTCAAATCGAACCCTACTTCGGAAACCCAAATCTATGAAGTTTGAAGTACGTGCTAAAAACACCGAGTCACGATATACGTTTTTCGAAAGTCTTTTGAGGAATGATAAGGCTTGATGATTTACAATATTATTTCTAAGAAACGGGGAGCATAAAACAGTAAAACAGTTCTTCAAATCGAACCCTACTTCGGAAACCCAAATCTATGAAGTTTGAAGTACGTGCTAAAAACACCGAGTCACGATATACGTTTTTCGAAAGTTTTTTGAGGAATGATAAGGCTTGATGATTTAGAATATTATTTCTAAGAAACGGTGAGCATAAACCAGTAAAACAATTCTTCAAATCGAACCCTACTTCGGAAACCCAAATCAGGGAAGTTTGAAGTACGTGCTAAAAAAACCGAGTCACGATAGACGTTTTTCAAAAGTTTTTTGAGGAATGATAAGGCTTGATGATTTAGAATATTATTTCTAAGAAACAGTGAGCATAAAACAGTAAAACAGTTCTTCAAATTGAACCCTACTTCGGAAACCCAAATCTATGAAGTTTGAAGTACGTGCTAAAAACACCGAGTCACGATATACGTTTTTTGAAAGTTTTTTGAGGAATGATAAGGCTTGATGATTTAGAATATTATTTCTAAGAAACGGTGAGCATAAAACAGTAAAAGACTTCTTCAAATCGAACCTTACTTCGGAAACCCAAATCTATGAAGTTTGAAGTACGTGCTAAAAACACCGAGTCACGATATACGTTTTTCGAAAGTTTTTTGAGGAATGATAAGGCTTGATGATTTAGATTATTATTTCTAAGAAACGGTGAGCATAAAACAGTAAAACAGTTCTTCAAATTGAACCCTACTTCGGAAACCCAAATCAGGGAAGTTTGAAGTACGTGCTAAAAAAACCGAGTCACGATAGACGTTTTTCGAAAGTTTTTTGAGGAATGATAAGGCTTGATGATTTACAATATTATTTCTAAGAAACGGTGAGCATAAAATAGTAAAACAGTTCTTCAAATCGAACCCTACTTCGGAAACCCAAATCTATGAAGTTTGAAGTACGTGCTAAAAACACCGAGTCACGATATACGTTTTTCGAAAGTTTTTTGAGGAATGATAAGGCTTGATGATTTACAATATTATTTCTAAGAAACGGAGAGCATAAAACAGTAAAACAGTTCTTCAAATCGAACCCTACTTCGGAAACCCAAATCTATGAAGTTTGAAGTACGTGCTAAAAACACCGAGTCACGATATACGTTTTTCGAAAGTTTTTTGAGGAATGATAAGGCTTGATGATATACAATATTATTTCTAAGAAACGGAGAGCATAAAACAGTAAAACAGTTCTTCAAATCGAACCCTACTTCGGAAACCCAAATCTATGAAGTTTGAAGTACGTGCTAAAAACACCGAGTCACGATATAC
>NW_019274410.1:0-2492 GCF_002738345.1 Cucurbita maxima
ATTAGTTTAAATAAAAATAAAGCAATGCCCTGATCTAACCTAAGGATCATTAAAAATAACATGAATGCAACTACCCTAACTTTAGTTCCTTGGCTTACATCGCAACGTTGTCATCCGTAAATAGATATCTTACATTTACTTTAAAATAAGAGTAACATGTGGTTTGAGTACTTTAATAAATACTCAGTAAGTAATCTCACTGTTACGGTTGGAATATGAATCATGTGTAATATAGTGGGACATATCCTTTTATAAATACATTGTGGCATGGGCTTAGGCTTCGCTTTTCTATCCGAGCAGAGTTGAATACGTTGTACTTCCCTACACACACGACCCATGAATGTGCACATTGACCACAAGGTCGGTTGGTATAAGAGTACTCTGTGGGTCTGCCTCGTCGAGCTTGTGCACACTCACATTACCAAATACCATGAAGGGAAAAGACCCGCATATATCATAAGAAACATAAATATTGTAAGGTACGTGTCTATACTAATCATAATGGGGAAGTATCCCAATGTACCTCCCATATAAAATGCATGAGATCTCTAACATTAAAACACGACAGAACGTTCCTATGAGACATACATACTTGATGCTTGTCATATTGTCCATGATTAACAATACATGGTTTTTCTAATGTTTCATAGGCATAAGGTGTACTAAACATAATATAGAAGTATCTCGATGCACGTGGTATACAAAATGCATGAGGTCCCACAACATTAAAGCATGACATATATTCATGGCGCTAGGATGCTAGTCATACCTCCGATCTATTCCTAGCATAGTGTTCCTATGCGATATAAATACTTGATTCATTTTATATTTTTAATAATTAACAATACATGATTTTTTAATGTCTCATAGTCCTAGAATAGTGTATATGATATCATAGTGTAACTTGTATGCAACATATCGTATATCATATCATATATATAACATAGTATATTTCATACAACCATAAAACAGGACATGTGCAGGGGCCACAGGTAGAGATGTCCATTCCCTGTCATCATCCTCACCATCTATTTCATTCTCCATTTCCATGAATTTTTCTATTTATTTGTGTGGGGATCAGGGTAAGGGATTCATCTCAAGGAAGTGGCAGGGATCGGATTCCCCATGGAGAATTTTAGTGGGTTTTAAATCCAAGAGTCAGTCTTAGAGTGTTGAAGATGAAAGGCCAAGAATCTTTATATGAACAATCACTTTTTATGGGTTAGGAAACAATGGCATTCTTATGTTGTCTATATTTAGTTTTAGAAGACCTTGTAAATACATTTGTTATTACTATTTTAAAATGGTAAAGTAGAGCAGAGAGAAAAAAAAGAAAAGAAATAGAGAAGCAAGAAGGTTTTTTAAGACAAACAGAGTGTTCTTTGTCTTCTTCTATCGTTAGTATGTGTGAGACTTATTTCACAAATTTATTAGTTTTGTTTAACAAATTTGTATCGAGCCAATGACGAATGTGACGGGTCAAATGCCGCTACCGCGACTAATGAAGACAAACTACAAGAATTGGAGCATTCATATGAAAGCTTTTTCGGTTCCCAAGATGCATGGGAGGTGGTCGAAGAAGGGTTAGAAGAACAAAAAGATACCACGGATTATACAACAGCACAAAACAAGACGTTAAAAGAGGTGCAATCAAAGGATGAGGAGGCACTATACATGTAGTTCCGAGTCGTTGACGTGTTGGGCTTTGAGAAGCTTGCCGAAAATTTTTCTCTCCTGAGAGTCGCAATACTAAATCTGGCCTTCAAAGTCAGTTCATTTACCTCCTTCTTGTTCCCGAAAGGACTCTCAGAAATCCTCGAATTTCATCCTTCGTAGAAGAACACATCGAACGGCCAAAATAAGTTCATTTACCTCCTTCTTGTTCCTAAAAGGACCCTACAAAATCCTCAAATTTCATCCTTCATAGAAGAACATATCGAACGGCCAAAATAAGTTCATTTACCTCCTTCTTGTTCCTAAAAGGACCCTCAGAAATCCTCGAATTTCATCCTTCGTGGAAGAACATATCGAACGACTAAAGAAAAATTAGAACATATCGAACGACTAAAGAAAAATTGTGAATGTGAAAGGTTACCTCGCAGGTCATATCGATTTACAGTTCGTAGTGTTGTAACCCCGTATCATGAAAAGATATTATTATGAATTAATAAAATTTGGCTTATGTAATTTGTCGAACCTACAACCTTCACGTTATTAACACAACAATCTAATCAACTAAGATAATTGGGCATAAGTAATGCACATTATAGATCGTTAGCTCCTAATCCAGACAATCGAGTTTCGTTTACATAACTTTATGCATAATAAACTTATAAAAATCATTATCTTTTAAAGTTCGTAGTGCTTTAACTCGTATCATGAAAAGATATAATTAAAAATAAATGAAATTAGCCCATGCAGGTTCGAATCGGCAACCTTCATGATATTAGCTCCTAATTTAATTAATCGAGTTTAGTTTACATAATTTTTTG
>NW_019274411.1:0-2489 GCF_002738345.1 Cucurbita maxima
TAGAAAAAGTGATCCATTGTCAATGCTCTAGATTTTATCAATCGAAGATTGGGACAAGTAATCCAATTTCAAATGCGGTGCAAATTTTCAAAAGAAAATTAAGCTTATTATTGTCGGGGTTCAAACTTAGGTCTCTCGAGTGACAAGCGGGAATACTCACTACTGTATTACATCGTCATCTGAAAAATATATTATTTGTTAACACAGGAGAGAAAAAGGAATCCAATCTCGAATTTCGTTGTTGGGAAACAAACCCAAATAGTCCGGTTCACCACTACCGAATTTCGAATTCAAAAGAAATTAAAAATCGTCGCTGCGGGGGATCAAACTCGTTGGAGTACTCACAACTCTACAACGACGACTTTCGAAAAATATAATATTTGTTAACAAACAAGATTTTATCCATCGCCGTTACAAAAAGTAATTCAATTTTGAATCCGACTAAAATTGTAAAAACAAGATTAAACTTGTTATTGTTCGGGATCAAACTTGGGTCACGGAGTGACAAGCAGGAATGCTCGCCCTTGTATTACAACGATCTTTGTAACATAATAACTTGAATGACAAGTGGAAATAGTCTCCATTATAGCACTAAAACGACTTATAAAAAACTAAATTATTTGTTAACGCTCCATATTTTACCAATCGTCTTTAGAAAAAGTGATCCATTGTCAACGCTCTAGATTTTATCAATCGAAGATTCGTAATGAGTATTACAATTTCGAACCCGGTGGAAATTGTAAAAAGAAAATTAAGCTTATGATTGTCGGGGTTCAAACTCAGGTCTCTCGAGTGACGAGCAGGAATACTCACTACTGTATTACTTCGACCTCTAAAAAATATATTATTTGTTAACACACGAGAGAAAAAAGAATCCAATCCCGAATTTCGTTGTTGGGAAACAAACCCAAATCATCCGGTTCACCACTACCACATTTCGAATTCAAAAGAAAATTAAAAATCGTCGCTGCGGGGGATCAAACTCGTGGGAGTACTCACAACTCTACAACGACGACTTTCGAAAAATATAATATTTGTTAACAAACAAGATTTTATCCATCGCCGTTACAAAAAGTAATTCAATTTTGAATCCGACTAAAATTGTAAAAACAAGATTAAACTTGTTATTGTTCGGGATCAAACTTGGGTCACGGAGTGACAAGCAGGAATGCTCGCCCTTGTATTACAACGATCTCTGTAACATAATAACTTGAATGACAAGTGGAAATAGTCTCCATTATAGCACTAAAACGACTTATAAAAAACTAAATTATTTGTTAACGCTCCATATTTTACCAATCGTCTTTAGAAAAAGTGATCCATTGTCAACGCTCTAGATTTTATCAATCGAAGATTCGTAATGAGTATTACAATTTCGAACCCGGTGGAAATTGTAAAAAGAAAATTAAGCTTATGATTGTCGGGGTTCAAACTCAGGTCTCTCGAGTGACGAGCAGGAATACTCACTACTGTATTACTTCGACCTCTAAAAAATATATTATTTGTTAACACACGAGAGAAAAAAGAATCCAATCCCGAATTTCGTTGTTGGGAAACAAACCCAAATCATCCGGTTCACCACTACCACATTTCGAATTCAAAAGAAAATTAAAAATCGTCGCTGCGGGGGATCAAACTCGTGGGAGTACTCACCACTCTACAACGACGACTTTTGAAAAATATAATATTTGTTAACACACTAGATTTTATCAATCGCCGTTACAAAAGGTAATACAATTTTGAATCCGACTAAAATTGTCAAAACAAGTCAAAACAAGATTAAACTTGTTATTGTTCGAGATCAAACTCAGGTCACTCGAGTGACAAGCAGGAATGCTCTGCCTTGTATTACAACGACCTCTTAAACATAATAACTCGAGTAACAAGTGGAAATACTCCCCACTGTACCCACAGCGAGTCATAAAAAATAAATGATTTATTAACGCTTAGATTTTACCAATCGTCTTTAGAAAAAGTGATTCATTGTCAACGCTCTAGATTTTATCAATCGAAGATTCGGAACAAGTAATCCAATTTCAAATGCGGTGAAAATTGTCAAAAGAAAATGAAGCTTATTATTGTCAGGGTTCAAACTCACGTCTCTCGAGTGACAAGCGAGAATACTCACTACTGTATTACATCGACCTCTAAAAAATATATTATTTGTTAACACACGAGAGAAAAAGGAATTCAATCCCGAATTTCGTTGTTGGGGAACAAACCCAAATCATCCGGTTCACCACTACCGACTTTCAAATTCAAAAGAATTAGAAATCGTCGCTGCGAGGGATCAAGTTCGCAGGAGGACTCATCCCTCTACAACGACGACTTTCGAAAAATATAATATTTGTTAACACATCAAATTTTATCAATCGTCGTTACAGAAAGTGATACAATTTTGAATCCGACTAAAATTGTCAAAACACGATTAAACTTGTTATTGTTCTGGATCAAACTCAAGTCACTCGAGTGACAAGCAGGAATGCTCG
>NW_019274412.1:0-2097 GCF_002738345.1 Cucurbita maxima
GCTAAAAAAACCGAGTCACGGTCGGCGTTTCGAAAGTTTTGTGAGGAATGATAAGGCTTGATGATTTAGAATATTATTTCTAAGAAACGGAGTGCGTAAAGCAGTAAAAGAGTTCTTCAAATGGAACTCTTCTTCGAAACCCTTTTTCACGGTCGACGTTTGTCGAAAGTTTTGTGAGGAATGATAAGGCTAGATGATTTAGAATATTATTTCTAAGAAACGGAGTGCGTAAAACAGTAAAAGATTTGTTCAAATGGAACCCTTCTTCCGAAACCCAAACAGGGAAGTTTGTAGTACGTGCTAAAAAAACCGAGTCACGGTCGATGTTTGTCGAAAGTATTGTGAGGAATGATAAGACTTGATGATTTAGAATATTATTTCTAAGAAACGGAGTGCGTAAAAAAGTAAAAGAATTCTTCAAATGGAACCTTTCTCCGGAAACCCTAACAGGGAAGTTTGTAGTACATGCTAAATAAACCGAGTCACGGTCGAGGTTTGTCGAAAGTTTTGTGAGGAATGATAAGGCTAGATGATTTAGAATATTATTTCTAAGAAACGGAGTGCGTAAAACAGTAAAAGAGTTCTTCAAATGGAACCCTGCTTCGGAAACCCAAACAGAGAAGTTTGTAGTACGTGCTAAAAAACCGAGTCACGGTCGACGTTTGTCGAGAGTTTTGTGAGAAATGATAAGGCTAGATGATTTAGAATATTATTTCTAAGAAACGGAGTGCGTAAAACAGTAAAAGAGTTCTTCAAATGGAACCCTTCTTCCGAAACCCTAACAGGGAAGTATGTAGTACGTGCTAAAAAAACCGAGTCACGGTCGACGTTTGTCGAAAGTTTTGTGAGAAATAATAAGGCTAGATGATTTAGAATATTATTTCTAAGAAACGGAGTGCGTAAAACCGTAAAAGAGTTCTTCAAATGGAACCCTTCTTCCGGAACCCAAACAGGGAAGTTTGTTGTACGTGCTAAAAAAACCGAGTCACGGTCGACGTTTGTCGAAAGTTTTGTGAGGAATGATAAGGCTAGATGATTTAGAATATTATTTAAAAGAAATGGAGTGCGTAAAACAGTAAAAGAGTTCTTCAAATGGAACCCTTCTTCCGAAACCCTAACAGGGAAGTTTGTAGTACGTGCTAAAAAAACCGAGTCACGGTCGACGTTTGTCGAAAGTTTTGTGGGGAATGATAACGCTTGATGATTTAGAATATTATTTCTAAGAAACAGAGTGCGTAAAACAGTAAAAGAGTTCTTAAAATGGCACCCTTCTTCCGAAACCCTAACAGGGAAGTTTGTAGTACGTGCTAAAAAAACCGAGTCACGGTCGACGTTTGTCGAAAGTTTTGTGAGGAATGATAACGCTAGATGATTTAGAATATTATTTCTAAGAAACGGAATGCGTAAAACTGTAAAAGAGTTCTTCAAATGGAACCCTCCTTCGGAAACCCAAACAGAGAAGTTTGTAGTACGTGCTAAAAAAACCGAGTCACGGTCGACGTTTGTCGAAAGTTTTGTGAGGAACGATAAGTCTAGATGATTTAGAATATTATTTCTAAGAAACGGAGTGCGTAAAACAGTAAAAGAGTTCTTCAAATGGAACCCTTCTTCCGCAACCCTAACGGGGAAGTTTGTAGTACGTGCTAAAGAAACCGAGTCNTGATGATTTAGAATATTATTTCTAAGAAACGGAGTGCGTAAACCAGTAAAAGAGTTCTTCAAATGGAACCCTCCTTCGGAAACCCAAACAGGGAAGTTTGTAGTACGTGCTAAAAAAAACCGAGTCACGGTCGACGTTTGTTGAAAGTTTTGTGAGGAATGATAAGGCTTGATGATTTAGAATATTATTTCTATGAAATGGAGTGTGTGAAACAGTAAAAGAGTTCTTCAAATGGAACCCTCCATCGGAAACCCAAACACGGTAGTTTGTAGTACGTGCTAAAAAAACCGAGTCACGGTCGACGTTTTTGGAAAGTTTTGTGAGGAATGATAAGGCTTGATGATTTAGAATATTATTTCTTAGAAACGGAGTGCGTAAAACAGTAAAAGAGTTCTTCAAATGGAACTCTCCTTCGGAAACCCAAACAGAGAAGTTTG
>NW_019274413.1:0-182 GCF_002738345.1 Cucurbita maxima
TAAAAGAGTTCTTCAAATGGAACCCTTCTTCGGAAACCCAAACAAGGAAGTTTGTTGTACGAGCTAAAAAAACCAAGTCACGGTCGACGTTTGTCGAAAGTTTTGTGAGGAATGATAAGGCTTGATGATTTAGAATATTATTTCTAAGAAACGGAGTGCGTAAAACAGTAAAAGAGTTCTTC
>NW_019274413.1:518-2488 GCF_002738345.1 Cucurbita maxima
GATGATTTAGAATATTATTTCTAAGAAACATAGTGCGTAAAACAGTAAAAGAGTTCTTCAAATGGAACCTTTCTTCCGAAACTCAGACAGGGAAGTTTGTAGTACGTGCTAAAAAAACCGAGTCACGGTCGACGTTTGTCGAAAGTTTTGTGAGGAATGATAAGGCTTGATGATTTAGAATATTATTTCTAAGAAACGGTGTGAATGTTTGATTAATCCACCACACCTAAATGGTGTGAAAGTTATCTTATTTATAATCAAATAAATTACAAGGATATGGAAATAGTAATAAATGGAAATAACAATAAATGGAAAGATACCTATGATAATAAGGCAAATAATAAAATATCAAATATAATATATATGGTAAACTATAATTTATTACTATATATCCTTAACACCCCACCGCAAGCTAAGCGTCGGATTAAACGAACGTGAAGCTTGAATCTAAAAATTCAAAGAGGTTGAGAAACACTTTTCATGAAGATGCTAACAACCCGGTTCTTGGCCATCAAAAATTTGCAGAGGGATCGCCGCTCAGCGGCGATGATGCCTTGGCTTCGGCGAGAATATGTCTAACCCATGAAGAAGGATTGTCGCTTAGCGACGATGCTGCCTTGGCTCTGGTGAGAATATTTATAACCCCAANNNNGGATTGTCGCTTAGCGACGATGCTGCCTTGGCTCTGGTGAGAATATTTATAACCCCAAAAAGTAGAAGGGGAAACCTAGAGTAAGGGACAAAGACAATGTTGAAGCCGGAAGAGTCGCCACATTGGGCGAAGGAGCCAATTTTGGCGAGAAGGGCAGTCGGAAGAGTCGCCTCATCGGGCGAAGAAGCCAATTTTGGCAGGAATGGCGGCGGCAACTTGGTTGGCGAATAGGCCAGTGCGGCATCCAGATTCTGAAGGTAAATCTCTGCAAAAGGTTGATAGGTTTAGGTTAGGGTTTATGTAAAGGATGAAAGTTGATTGGGAAGAAAATGAGAGAGACTATATTGGCCAAGGGGAAAACCGATTGGGTTGGAAAAGGTGAGGTTGTATGTACAGAGTATGACGAAAGGTGATTTGGAGGTCAATAGGGTGGAACCGAAGAGTAATCAATCGGCTCCGACTACGGCAGCCATGAAGACTGCCCCTGCGGCGTCAAAACCAGCAGGGGTGGTGGAGAAGAAGATTAGAGGATTCAAAAGCCATTGAAAAGAAAGGATCGGGCTTGTTAAACCGAGAGGGCTCTGATACCATGTGAATGTTTGATTAATCCACCACACCTAAATGGTGTGAAAGTTATCTTATTTATAATCAAATAAATTACAAGGATATGGAAATAGTAATAAATGGAAATAACAATAAATGGAAAGATACCTATGATAATAAGGCAAATAATAAAATATCAAATATAATATATATGGTAAACTATAATTTATTACTATATATCCTTAACAAACGGAGTGCGTAAAACAGTAAAAGAGTTCTTCAAATGGAACCCTCCTTCGAAAACCCAAACAAAGAAGTTTGTAGTACGTGCTAAAAGAATCGAGTCACGGTCAACGATTGTCGAAAGTTTTGTGTGGAATGATAAGGATTGATGATTTAGAATATTATTTCTAAGAAACATAGTGCGTAAAACAGTAAAAGAGTTCTTCAAATGGAACCCTTCTTCGGAAACCCAAACAGGGAAGTTTGTAGTACGTGCTAAAAAAACCGAGTCACGGTCGAAGTTTGTCGAAATTTTTGTGAGGAATGATAAGGCTTGATGATTTAGAATATTATTTCTCAGAAACGGAGTGCGTAAAACAGTAAAAGAGTTCTTCAAATGGAACCCTCCTTCGGAAACCCAAACAGAGAAGTTTGTAGTACGTGCTAAAAGAACCGAGTCACGGTCAACGATTGTCGAAAGTTTTGTGAGGAATGATAAGGCTTGATGATTTAGAATATTATTTCTAAGAAACGGAGTGCGTAAAACAGTAAA
>NW_019274414.1:0-2487 GCF_002738345.1 Cucurbita maxima
CGGCATAATGATTTAGAATCGAATTTTGAAGAATCATAGTGCATAAAATAGTAAAAGATTGCTTCAAATCGAACCCTACTTCGGAAACCAAAATCTGGGACGTTTGAAGTACGTGCTAAAAAACCGACTCACGGTCGACGTTTTTCAAAACTTTTGTGGGGAATGATTCGGCATAATGATTTAGAATCGAATGTTGAAGAATCATAGTGCATAAAATAGTAAAAGATTGCTTCAAATCGAACCCTACTTCGAAACACTAATCAGGGACGTTTGAAGTACGTGCTAAAAAACCCGAGTCACGGTCGACATTTTTAAAACTTTTGTAGGGAATGATTAGGCTTGATGATGTAGAAAAGAATTTCCAACAAGCGGAGTGCATCAAAACAGTAAAAGAGTCCTTCAAATCGAAACCTAATTCGAAAACCCAAATTTGGGACGTTTGAAGTATGTGGTAAAAAAACCGAGTCACGGTCGACATTTTTAAAAAGTTTTGTGGGGAATGATTAGGCTTTATAATTTAGAATAGAATTTCAACGAAACGGAGTGCATAAAATAGTAAAAGTGTGCTTCAAAATGAGCCCTACTTCGGAAACTCAAATCTGGGACGTTTGAAGTACGTGCTAAAAAAACCGAGTCATGGTCGACGTTTGTTGGAAGTTTTATGGGGAATGAATAGGCTTGTAGATGTAGAATACAATTTCGAACCAACGGAGTGCATCAAAACAGTAAAAGAGTGCTTCAAATCGAACCCTATTTCGAAAATCCAAATCTTGGACGTTTGAAGTACGTGCTAAAAAACCGAGTCACGGTCGACGTTTTTCAAAACTTTTGTGGGGAATGATTTGGCATAATGATTTAGAATCGAATTTTGAAGAATCATAGTGCATAAAATAGTAAAAGATTGCTTCAAATCGAACCCTACTTCGGAAACCAAAATCTGGGACGTTTGAAGTAAGTGCTAAAAAACAGAGTCACGGTCGACGTTTTTCAAAACTTTTGTGGGGAATGATTCGGCATAATGATTTAGAATCGAATTTTGAAGAATCATAGTGCATAAAATAGTAAAAGATTGCTTCAAATCGAACCCTACTTCGGAAACCAAAATCTGGGACGTTTGAAGTACGTGCTAAAAAACCGAGTCACGGTCGACGTTTTTCAAAACTTTTGTGGGGAATGATTCGGCATAATGATTTAGAATCGAATTTTGAAGAATCATAGTGCATAAAACAGTAAAAGAGTGCTTCAAATCGAACCCTATTTCGAAACACTAATCGGGGACGTTTGAAGTACGTGCTAAAAAACCCGAGTCACGGTCGACATTTTTAAAACTTTTGTAGGGAATGATTAGGCTTGATGATGTAGAAAAGAATTTCCAACAAGCGGAGTGCATCAAAACAGTAAAAGAGTCCTTCAAATCGAAACCTAATTCGAAAACCCAAATTTGGGACGTTTGAAGTATGTGGTAAAAAAACCGAGTCACGGTCGACATTTTTAAAAAGTTTTGTGGGGAATGATTAGGCTTTATGATTTAGAATAGAATTTCAACGAAACGGAGTGCATAAAATAGTAAAAATGTGCTTCAAAATGAGCCCTACTTCGAAAACCCAAATCTGGGACGTTTGAAGTACGTGCTAAAAAAACCGAGTCACGGTCGACGTTTGTTGGAGTTTTGTGGGGAATGAATAGGCTTGTAGCTGTAGAATACAATTTCGAACCAACGGAGTGCATCAAAACAGTAAAAGAGTGCTTCAAATCGAACCCTACTTCGAAAACCCAAATCTGGGACGTTTGAAGTACGTGCTAAAAAACCGAGTCACGGTCGACGTTTTACAAAACTTTTGTGGGGAATGATTCGGCATAATGATTTAGAATCGAATTTTGAAGAATCATAGTGCATAAAATAGTAAAAGATTGCTTCAAATCGAACCCTACTTCGGAAACCCAAATCTGGGACGTTGAAGTANTGAAGTACGTGCTAAAAAAACCGAGTCACGGTCGACGTTTTTTAAAACTTTTGTGAGGAATGATTAGAATTGATGATTTATAATAGAATTTAAAAGAAATGTATTACATAAAACAGTAAAAGAGTGCTTCAAATCGAACCCTATTTCGAAACACTAATCGGGGACGTTTGAAGTACGTGCTAAAAAACCCGAGTCACGGTCGACATTTTTAAAACTTTTGTAGGGAATGATTAGGCTTGATGATGTAGAAAAGAATTTCCAACAAGCGGAGTGCATCAAAACAGTAAAAGAGTCCTTCAAATCGAAACCTAATTCGAAAACCCAAATTTGGGACGTTTGAAGTATGTGGTAAAAAAACCGAGTCACGGTCGACATTTTTAAAAAGTTTTGTGGGGAATGATTAGGCTTTATGCTTTAGAATAGAATTTCAACGAAACGGAGTGCATAAAATAGTAAAAGTGTGCTTCAAAATGAGCCCTACTTCGGAAACCCAAATCTGGGACGTTTGAAGTACGTGCTAAAA
>NW_019274415.1:0-691 GCF_002738345.1 Cucurbita maxima
ACCGTGACGCGGTTTTTTTAGCACGTACTTGTAACGTCCAAGGTTAGGGAATCGATTTTAAGCACTCTTTTACTGTTTTATGCACTCCGTTTCTTCCAAATTCTATTATAAATCATTATGCTCGATCCCTCCCAAAAAAAATTTCGGAAAACGTCGACCGCTACTCACTTTTTTAAGCAGGTTGTGAAAACGTCCTGGATTATGGTTAACAAAATAGGGCTTCGATTTTAGGCACTCTTTTACTGTTTTTCCACACTCCGTTTATTCGACATTCTATTCTAAATATCAAATACTAAACATTCCACACAAAAGTTTCGAGAAACGTCGACCGTGACGCGGTTTTTTTAGCACGTACTTGTAACGTCCAAGGTTAGGGAATCGATTTTAAGCACTCTTTTACTATTTTATGCACTCCGTTTCTTCCAAATTCTATTATAAATCATTATGCTCGATCACTCCCAAATGGAATTTCGAAAAACGTCGACCGCTACTCACTTTTTTTAGCAGGTGGCGAAATCGTCCTGGATTATGGTTCACAAAATAGGGCTTCGATTTTAAGCACTATTTTACTGTTTTTCCACACTCCGTTCATTCGACATTCTACTCTAAACCATCAATACTAAACATTGCACACAAAAGTTTCGAGAAACGTCGACCGTGACGCGGTTTTTTTAGCACGTACTTGTAACGT
>NW_019274415.1:1378-1630 GCF_002738345.1 Cucurbita maxima
GTGACGCGGTTTTTTTAGCACGTACTTGTAACGTCCAAGGTTAGGGAATCGATTTTAAGCACTCTTTTACTGTTTTATGCACTCCGTTTCTTCCAAATTCTATTCTAAATCATTATGCTCGATCACTCCCAAAAGGAATTTCGGAAAACGGGGACCGCTACTCAGTTTTTTTAGCAGGTGGCGAAATCGTCCTGGATTATGGTTCACAAAATAGGGCTTCGATTTTAAGCACTATTTTACTGTTTTTCCACA
>NW_019274415.1:1721-2037 GCF_002738345.1 Cucurbita maxima
TTAGGGAATCGATTTTAAGCACTCTTTTACTGTTTTATGCACTCTGTTTCTTCCAAATTCTATTATAAATCATTATGCTCGATCACTCCCAAAAGGAATTTCGAAAAACGTCGACCGCTACTCACTTTTTTTAGCAGGTGGCGAAATCGTCCATGATTATGGTTCACAAAATCGGGCTTCGATTTTAAGACTATTTTACTGTTCTTCCACACTCCGTTTATTCGACATTCTACTCTAAACCATCAATACTAAACATTCCACACAAAAGTTTCGAGAAACGTCGACCGTGACGCGGTTTTTTTAGCACGTACTTGTA
>NW_019274415.1:2129-2487 GCF_002738345.1 Cucurbita maxima
CCAAAAGAAATTTCGGAAAACGGGGACCGCTACTCAGTTTTTTTAGCAGGTGGCGAAATCGTCCTGGATTATGGTTCACAAAATAGGGCTTCGATTTTAAGCACTATTTTACTGTTTTTCCACATTCCGTTTATTCGACATTCTACTCTAAACCATCAATACTAAACATTCCACACAAAAGTTTCGAGAAACGTCGACCGTGACGCGGTTTTTTTAGCACGTACTTGTAATGTCCAAGGTTAGGGAATCGATTTTAAGCACTCTTTTACTGTTTTATGCACTCCGTTTCTTCCAAATTCTATTATAAATCATTATGCTCGATCACTCCCAAAAAAAATTTCGGAAAACGTCGACCGCT
>NW_019274416.1:0-2420 GCF_002738345.1 Cucurbita maxima
CAAGAAATTACTACGAGGATCGTCCTCCAAAAATAAGTCTAGACCTTCAACTTCTAAAAGTGTTTTGATGAAGAAGGGTAGAGGAAAAAATAAGATTCCTACTAACCGCAAACACAAGGTTCAAAAAGCAGCTACAGAAAAATGTTTCCATTGCAACGAAAACGAGCACGAGAAGAGAAACTGCCCAAAATACCTTGCTGAGAAGAAAGCCGAAAAGACACAACAAGGTAAATATGATTTACTAGTTGTAGAAATATGTTTAATAGAGTATGACAACTCAACTTGGATACTAGATTCAGGGACGACTAATCATATTTGTTCTTTTTACCAGGAAACTATCTCCTAGAGAATGCTTGCGGACGGCGATATAACACTCAGGGTTGGAACAGGAGAGGTTGTCTCAACAAGATCAGTAGGAAATTTAAAGTTTTTTTTTGGAGATAGATTGGTTATATTAGATAATGTATTTTTTGTTCCTGAAATGAAAACAAATCTATTATCTATCTCTTGTTTATTAGAACAGTTGTATTAAGTATCTTTTGAAATCAATGAAGTGTTCATTTACAAAAGATGTATTCATATTTTTTCTGCAAAACTAGAAAACAACTTATATATGTTAAAACCGAGCAAAACAAAAGCCATTTTAAAGACCGAGATGTTTAAAATAGCTGAAACTCAAAATAAACGACAAAAGATTTCTCCTAATACCTATCTTTGGCACTTAAGAGTAGGTCACATTAATCTCAATAGGATTGAGAGATTGGTTAAAAGAGAACTTCTAAATGAGTTAGAAGACAACTCTTTACCTCCATGTGAGTCTTGTCTTGAGGGTAAAATGACTAAATGAACGTTTTTCGAAAAAGGTTATAGAGCCAAAGAAACCTTAGAACTCATGCATATAGATCTCTATGGTCCAATGAATGTCAAAGCACGAGGAGGGTATGAATATTTCATTAGTTTTATTGATGATTATTCAAGGTATGACTATCTTTACCTAATGCGTCACAAGTTCGAAGCTTTTGAAAAATTCATTGAACAGGATCACGAGTAAAGGGTTTGCAAGCTTGAAAGATCCATTTATGGGTTGAAACAAGCATCTTAATCTTTGAATATAAAGTTTGATACTGAGATCAAATCTTATGGTTTTAAACAGAATGTTGACGAACCTTTGTTTATAAAAGGATAGTCAACTCTACAGTAGCTTTCCTGGTGTTGTATGTTGACGATATCTTACTCATTGGAAATGATGTGGGATTTCTGACTGACATTAAGCATTGGCTAGCGACACAATTCCAAATGAAAGATTTGGGAGAGGATCAGTTTGTTCTTGGAATCCAAATTGTTCAGAATTGCAAAAACAAATCACTAGCATTGTCTCAGGTATCGTACATCGACAAAATGTTGATTCGATATAAGATGCAGGACTCCAAGAAAAGATTATTACCTTACAGGCATGGAGTTCATTTGTCGAAGGAACAAAGTTCTAAGACACCTCAAGAAGTTGAGGATATGAGACACATTCCCTATGCATTAGCGGTCGGTAGTCTGATGTATGCCATGTTGTGTACCCGACCCGACATATGCTATTCTGTGGGAATTGTCAGCAGATATTAGTCCAATCCGGGATGTGCTCATTGGACTGTCGTTAAGAATATCCTCAAGTATCTTAGGAGAACGAGGGACTATATGCTAATGTACGATGCTAAGGATCTGATCCTTACAGGGTACAGTGACTCAGATATTCAAATCGATGCAGATTCGAAGAAATCGACATCAAGATCTGTCTTCACTCTAAACGGAGGAGCAATAATATGGAGAAGCATAAAGCAAGGTTGCATTGCTGATTCCACCATGGAGGTTGAGTATGTTGCTGCCTGTGAAGCAGCGAAAGAATCTGTATGGCTTAGGAAGTTATTATCTGATTTGGAAGTCGTTCCAAATATGCATCTTCCCGTCACTCTCTATAATGATAACAGTGGAGCAATTGCAAATTCAAAATAACCAAGAAGCCATAAGCGAGGAAAACATATTGAGCGCAAATATCATCTCATAAGGGAGATTGTGCAATGAGAAAATGTGATCATCACACAGATAGCTTCAGAGCACAACATTGTTGATCCATTTACAAAGCCCACCACGACTAAAGTGTTTTAAGGGCACCTAGTGAGTCTAGGACTACGAGTTATGTAATCTAGGGCAAGTGGGAGAAAAGGCATGAGTATGTGATGACCAAGTTAATTGTATTTATGTCTTTCTCTCTACTCAACGTTATAAAATTCCACTAGAGTGTTGATCCAAGTGGGAGTTTGTTGGGTTTTATGTGCTAAAACTCATAGTTTGTAAACAAAAACATATTCTATTTTCAATAAAGTTATTATTGTTGTTTATTCAATAAAGATTGTTATTGAATAAAGTGAACT
>NW_019274417.1:0-2420 GCF_002738345.1 Cucurbita maxima
TTTAAAGAATTTATGCATTTGGTAGTCATGACATGCATGTCGTAGGGACCTTATTTTTTAATGAAAAATTAGAGTCGTTTGACAATAAGTAATCGATTGTACTCGATATATAATCTAATTTTTTTTTTTTAATTTTCGTACTCATTTAAAATGCATTTTAAGTACATCAATTGATAAACTTTAATGATATAATAAATTAGATATATTTTATGGTGTATCAAATTGTTTATGTAATAGTTAAAAATAAAAACAAAAGTCCCGGTGGAAGGAATGAAAATCATGACGACTTGTGAGAATTCTCGTGAATCCAAACAAAAGTCCATGCAAGATTGAAGAAAAATACTTCACTCGTTTAATTTAGATCCATCATATGTCATTCCTCCCAGCTTAATTTGAGACACCTTTCACTTATATTTTAGACACTTTCCTAGCAAATGTTTCATAAACGTGTGCGATTAAAAGAAAGTTTAGGAAGACATTAATATTCATTTTGAGATTGTTATATCAATGGATATTATTTGTTTTACCTAGAGAGCTTGAAATTGGTCATTGCTTCATTTAAGGGTGTAATGCCTCTAAGAATTTGACCTAGATATAGAATTTGAATCTAACTCGCAACAGCCTTGATATTGCCCATCAAAATCAATGACCAGAATTTAATTCAAAGTATTTAGAGTAACTTAATAATAAATTTAAAAGATAACCTCAAGTAGTCGTAGTTTAATCGTGAGAATTTTATGTTATGGTCCTGAAAACTTAGCCAATAAGTAGCTATAGTTTAGTGGCAAGAATTTCATGATGTAGCAATAGAGATTTGAGCCGCCCAAATCCCAGCCACCACAATAATTTTACTCTCATTTAGGCGGGATTTCATTTTCCATAATTATTTTACCTTTCGTGTTTTGTTCACAGAGTAAATAACGAAAACAACTTTATTTTCTTTGTTGGTCTCAGAAAGGTTTATTCCACAAAAGCAATAAAGATGCGACATTTTCATCCACTAACTTAGATCATTATTTAATAAGGTGGAGAACAACCTTCCCATCCGTGCAAGAACTCAAATTTGTTTAAAGGATTATTAAACAATGAAAAGCGATTATTATCTGCCAACAATATGCATATTTCATTATCCTATCGATCAGAAAGTCATGTTCCCTTTTCAGACCAGAAAACCTCAAATGAGGCATGCCCTAATTTTCTCTCAAAGTCACACCAAAACAATGTGGTTTGAAAAAAAAACCTCAAATGAGGCATGCCCTAATTTTCTCTCAAAGTCACACCAAAACAATGTGGTTTGAAAAAAAATTCTCCTTAAAGTCCCAATAGAATTGGGTTCCTGGATTGACGATATGCACGCCTAAGTCCATAGCAAATCCGAAATTTTAGGTTAGATACACCCAAACTAAGATAAATATATACATATAAATTTTAAGAAGTATGCTAAAATAAAAACATTAAATACGAAAATAAACCATTAAAAACCTAATAAATATTATGTAAAAATTAAATAGTTTAATTTTTTGTTTTTTAAATTTCAAAACTTAAAATAAAAACATGAATTTCATCGTGAGTATGTATATATATATATATATATATATTCTCTACTAACCTAAATCTTCGTCTTTAGATTTGTAATGAGTCTCAAGAGGTGAACTTGAAGGATGGTTCCAAATCACCGCTTCCCACTTTGTCAATGGAATGAAGGATGGTTCCAAATCACTGCTTCCCACTTTGTCAATGGAAGTTGAGAATTGAATGCGCTCAAAAGGAAAGCTAGGGTGACAAAATGAGCCCTTATATTTTCAATTCTTCAATTGATACATCAATTCAAATTTCCTTATAGAAATATCTTTCAAATGAAAAACCAAAAATTTTATTGAAGGTTTTCATTTTTAGTTTCACTCTTTTGAAATTCTACTTAATTTCTTAAAGCAATTTATTTCTACTCTCTATCATATGAATTTTTACTCGTATTCTTAATACAGTAAGAATAAACTACGTAAAAAAAGTAAATAGATAGACAACAATTATATTGTTTGAGTTTTTATTTATACTCAATACCAAATATCTAAAAAAAGTTTTTTTCTTTTTTAACACTAATAAAAAAGTTAATCTAAAAAAAAAAATTTAATTACTAATTTCTCTAAAGATTCTTTTGGTCTTATTTTGAAATCACTATATTCTAATGTCATTTGATGCACACCATTTAAACCATTTTCAAAGCTTTTGAATATAAAAAAAAAGAAAAAAGAAAAAAGAAAAAAAAAATCAAAATCAAATACATTTTTCTTATCGCTCTCTAAAATTCTAACCCAACACGACCAATAAAAAAAATAGCATTTTAATCATTCATATCGAGCAAATTGGCTCGTACAATATTAAGTTCATTACAAGGGCTTCGCTTTGATTTGATATCCTAT
>NW_019274418.1:0-2487 GCF_002738345.1 Cucurbita maxima
TTGGGTAGAGAATGTGTTTCACTTAAAATTCACTCAAGAGAAAATAATCAAATAAGGAACCATATGCGAGAGAGGATAACTTTTTTTTTTTTTTTTTTAAATCTTTGAGAAATAAGAAAGAATAAAAATTAAAACATGACATGAATGACATCTTCTTGAATCATTGTTTTGTTCTAGTAAATGTATATAAAAAAAAAAACCTTATATATTTTTAGATATAATTAAAGATTTCCTATTTAATAAAACTCCATCCAAACTTCTACTCATAAATTTAGTTATTATTTGTATACAATTGTTAACATGTAAGAAAATACACGTACAAAATATTTATACTTTTGGTAATACACTAGTCTCGGTTGTTTGACTAAAACAATGCAATCATTGTCCAAATTAAAGAATTTGATTCGAAGCTATCTCCTAAAAGAGGGAGGCTCAATTAGACTTTGTTGTAAGATTCGATCATATAAATTTAAATAACGTTCTCCACAACTATAAATATCGAACTCCAAAGTATTCACGAGCAAAGTAAGTTTGTTGAAACTATCTATAAAAGTGTTCCAAAGTGAGTTGTGGAGAAGATTTGCCTTAAAATCTAGTTCCAATTAAGGGTGTCAACGATGGGAAAATTTCAGAGGTGGTAGATATAATTTATTTTACAAGCGTGTGGTGAACGGTCTTTTCAGTCTCATAAATTTATATTATTGTGATATTTGTTCCCAAATTTTATATTATTGTGATAGAAGCTTATAAATGACCATTATATTCATTGGTCAGATATTGCAATTGTGAAGAAGTGAAGAAGTTCTCTTTATAGAAGTATTTGGAGATTATATTATTGTGATATTTGTTCCTAAATTTTAGATTATTGTGATAGAAGCTATAAATGACCATTATATTCATTGGTCAGATATTGCAATTGTGAAGAAGTGAAGAAATTCTCTTTATAGAAGTATTTGGAGATTATATTATTGTGATATTTGTTCCCAAATTTTATATTATTGTGATAGAAGCTATAAATGACCATTATATTCATTGGTCAGATATTGCAATTGTGAAGAAGTGGAGAAGTTCTCTTTATAGAAGTATTTGGAGATGCGGGGTGGTATCGATCCCCGTACCTTTCGCGTACCTCTCGCATGCTAAGCGATACCATTTGAGCTACATCCCCACAATTTTTGCATCACAAAACCATTTGAGCTACATCCCCACAATTTTTTTGAATGAAGAAATATTGCTACACAACAAGGTCATGAATAAGAAGGGTATCGATCCCCGTACCTCACACATGCAAAGCGAGCGCTCTACCATCTGAGCTACATACCCATGATTTTGACATCCTAAAACCCTAAATGTCCCATCATCAATAATAGTGAAAATAAAAAATATCAAAATATTAATAACAAATAGTTTTTTTTGGTGATGCGGGGCATCGATAATTCTGAAAATGAAAAAATATTATAACAAATTAAATACTTTCTTTTGGAGATGCAGGTTATCAATCTCCGTACAACTCGCATGCAAAGCGAGCGCTCTACCGTCTAAGCTACATCTTCACAATTTTTACGTCACAAAAACATAAATGATTCGTCGTGAATAATAGTGAAAATGAAAAAATATCGCTACTCATTATGTCATAAATAAGAAAAAATTGAATACAAATAAAATATTACATCATAGAACCCTAAATTTCCCATCACCAATAATAGTGAAAATGAAGAAAATCTAGAAATGCAGGGTATCGATCCCCATATCTCTTGCATGCAAAGCAAGTGCTCTACCATCTAAGTTATATCCCCACAATTCTTATATCATAAAGTCCTAAGCATCTCGTCATCTGTAATAGTGAAAATGAAAATCTATCCCAGCTCATTATGTCCTAAATAAGAAAAAATTGAAAAGATAAGAAAAAATTGAAAAGAAATAATATATTTAGTAATCGATTCAATTGAAGATGCAAGGTAATGATCCCCATACTTTCCACATGGGAAATGAACCCCCTAAATGCCCCTTCATCAATAATTGTGAAAATGAAAAAGTATATCTGCATATTATGTCATAAATAAGGAAATATTGAATAGAAATAAAATATTAATAATACAATAGTTTCTTTTGGAGATGCGAGGTATCGATCCCCGTACCTCTCGCATGCTAAGCGAAGCTACATCCCTACCATTCTTGCATCACAAAACCCTAAATTTTCCATCATCAATAATAGTGAAAATGAAGAAACATCGGTACTCAACATGTCATGAATAAGAAAAAATTGAAAAGAAGTAATTTTCAAAATAGTGACATGAAAAACTATCCTGGCTCATTATGTCGTAAATAAGAAAAAATTGAAAAGAAGTAATATATTTAGTGATTGATTCATTTTGGAGATGCAAGGTATCAACCTCGTAACTTTACACATCAGAAGTGAGTGCTCTACTATATGAGCTACATCCCCACAATTCGTACTACAATATCTTGAAGGGGCATTTTGAGAAT
>NW_019274419.1:0-2485 GCF_002738345.1 Cucurbita maxima
AATTCTAACGGGGTTATATTTCATGTCATTTATCGTGATTTCATGTCATTCATACATGTTGTATACACACAATTTAAGAGACCTAACATAACGTTCTATGCTTTTAACATAACATTTCATCATATACTTATCATACCATGACATATTGGATCACAATGTATCATATCATATACAAGTCATAACGTAAACACTTCGTAGTCATATGTTCTCTAACTTATCATAGCCTTACCGTTCTTATACCTATCATAGTCATACCGTTATGTGAACATACCTTAGTCATATCATCACAAGAACGTATCCTAACGCTATTGTTCTATAAATCTATCACAAACTTATCCCTTTCTACCGGTAACCTAATCGTATTCTTTCATCAATCTCTCTTATCCATATCACTCTGGTATGTAACCTAACCTTAACGTTTCATGAACGTATTTTACTCCTATTGTTACATTTCATTTTGTGCATCCTTCTCGTATCCTATCTCAAACATATCATTAAACACATCGTACCATAATTATTATCATACAGTTCAAATATTATAACATATACATAACATATAAGAAGCATATCGATCCACAGACAATTCACACATATCAATATATATGACACGTGCAGAACCACGAGGCACGTGTCAACATCAAATATAACCATACCGAGAACAAGGTCACTTACCTGGCTAGCTTAAGTCGTTGTCACGAATATATCTTTAACGAAAGTTCGATTCCGTCCTTTGTAATCCGAGTCAACTTATATAAGCCCATGACATGAGTTTCAAGTTTGAACTCTACACACTTATTTCTCTAATTTACATTGGTTATTGTAAATTATATGACACGTCCTTTGTATTTTCTTTTCCCTCTATATTTAGTTTGTGGTTTTTAATTCTTTAATCTTATTTTCTTCCTATCTCTTGCATTTTAATTTTGTTCTCATATATTCCAAATTTCTACTAAATCTTGTTTCCAAATCATTTCTTATCTTAGTGTTTAGTGTTCACAAATTTTGTTGACCATTCTATTTTTAATCTATTAATTTGGCTACCGATATAAATTTAATCTAATATATTTACTAGCATTCCTATAAATGATTGACATTGAGTTTCTAACTGAAAGCTAAACCATTTTAATAATTCCATGAAGATCTAACTTCCGTTCTTGAGCTTCTAGTATCCAAATTGTTTCAAATTTTCTTCCACAGACTCCTCTTATTGTGTCTAGTTTCTAGAACCATAAATTTTTTTCATGAGAACCAACATGGAAGGAGGTTAAGAATTAGAAAAACAAAAGAAGAAGATGAAACGTATATTTCCACCATTTCTATAACGACCCTAAATTTTCACACACTCATAGTCACTACTAACGTCTCATGCTTATCTATAATGCGGAAATATAACTCTTACATGAACATCATTTATAACGTAAACTTCAAAAACGCTTAAAACAACTTTTTCTCTGGAAAACACAGCCATGGTCTTACGTATGAGAACCTCCCCCGCTCACGCCCATCGCGTTTCGATCATGCCGCCCCGCATGCGTTAAATCTGATTTTGTGCGCATGGCATGTCGGGTGCGATCATACCAGCACTAATGCACCGGATCCCATCAGAACTCCGCCGTTAAGCGTGCTTGGGCGAGAGTAGTACTAAGTTGGGTGACCACTTGGGAAGTTCCTCGTGTTGCACCCCTTTTTTTCTTTCAATTTCTCCCAGTTCTTTTCTTCCTTTCTCTACAAATGAGAACCTCCCCCGCTCACGCCCATCGCGTTTCGATCATGCCGCCCCGCATGCGTTAAATCCGATTTTGTGCGCATGACATGTCGGGTGCGATCATACCAGCACTAATGCACTAGATCCCATCAGAACCCCGCAGTTAAGCGTGCTTGGGCGAGAGTAGTACTAAGTTGGGTGACCACTTGGGAAGTCCTCGTGTTGCACCCTTTTTTTTCTTTCAATTTCTCTTTTCTTCCTTTCTCTACAAATGAGAACCTCCCCCGCTCACGCCCATCGCGTTTCGATCATGCCGCCCCGCATGCGTTAAATCCGATTTTGTGCGCATGGCATGTCGGGTGCGATCATACCAGCACTAATGCACCGGATCCCATCAGGACTCCGCAGTCAAGCGTGCTTGGGCGAGAGTAGTACTAAGTTGGGTGACCACTTGGGAAGTCCTCGTGTTGCACCCCTTTTTTTCTTTCAATTTCTCCCAGTTCTTTTCTTCCTTTCTCTACAAATGAGAACCTCCCCCGCTCACGCCCATCGCGTTTCGATCATGCTGCCCCGCATGCGTTAAATCCAATTTTGTGCGCATGGCATGTCGGGTGCGATCATACCAGTACTAATGCACCGGATCCCATCAGAATTCCGCAGTTAAGCGCGCTTGTGCGAGAGTAGTACTAAGTTGGGTGACCACTTGGGAAGTCCTCGTGTTGCACCCCTTTTTTTCTTTCAATTTCTCCGAGTTCTTTTCTTCCTTTCTCTACAAATGAG
>NW_019274420.1:0-2484 GCF_002738345.1 Cucurbita maxima
GTTTTATGCACACCGTTTCTTCGAAATCCTTTTCTAAATCATCTAGCCTAATCATTTCTCACAAATATTTCGAAAAACATAGACCGTGACTCGGTTTCTTTAGCACGTACTTCAAACGTCCCAGATTTTGGTTTTCGAAGTAGGGTTCGATTTGAAGAACTCTTTTACTGTTTTATGCACACCGTTTCTTCGAAATCCTATTCTAAATCATCAAGCCTAATCATTCCTCACAAAACTTTTTAAAAACCTCGACCGTGACTCGGTTTTTTTAGCACGTACTTCAAACGTCCCAGATTTTGGTTTTCGAAGTAGGGTTCGATTTGAAGAACTCTTTTACTGTTTTATGCACACCGTTTATTCGAAATCATATTCTAAATCATCGAGCCTAATCATTCCTCACAAATCTTTCGAAAAACATAGACCGTGACTCGGTTTTTTTAACACGTACTTCAAACGTCCCAGATTTGGGTTTTCGAAGTAGGGTTCGATTTGAAGAACTCTTTTACTGTTTTATGCACACCGTTTCTTCGAAATCCTATTCTAAATCATCAAGCCTAATCATTCCACACAAAACTTTTGAAAAACTTCGACCGTGACTCGGTTTTTTTACCACATACTTCAAACGTCGTAGATTTGGGTTTCCGAAGTAGGGTTCGATTTGAAGAACTCTTTTATTGTTTTATTCACACCGTTTCTTCGAAATCCTATTCTAAATCATCCAGCCTAATAATTCCTCACAAAACTTTTTAAAAACCTCGACTGGGACTCGGTTTTTTTAGCACGTACTTCAAACGTCCCGGATTTGGGTTTCCGAAGTAGGGTTCGATTTGAAGAACACTTTTACTGTTTTATGCACACCGTTTCTTCGAAATCCTTTTCTAAATCATTCTAGCCTAATCATTTCTCCCAAATATTTCGAAAAACATAGACCGTGACTCGGTTTTTTAGCACGTACTTCAAACGTCCCAGATTTGGGTTTCCGAAGTAGGGTTCGATTTGAAGAACTCTTTTACTGTTTTATGCACACAGTTTCTTCAAAATCCTATTCTAAATCATCAAGCCTAATCATTCCTCACAAAACTTTTTAAAAACCTCGACCGTGACTCGGTTTTTTTAGCACGTACTTCAAACGTCCCAGATTTGGGTTTCCGAAGTAGGGTTCGATTTGAAGAACTCTTTTACTGTTTTATGCACACCGTTTCTTCGAAATCCTATTCTAAATCATCAAGCCTAATCATTCCACCCAAAACTTTTGGACAACTTCGACCGTGACTCGGTTTTTTTAGCACGTACTTCAAACGTCCCAGATTTGGGTTTCCGAAGTAGGGTTCGATTTGAAGAACTCTTTTACTGTTTTATGCACTTCGTTTCTTGGAAATTCTATTCTAAATCATCAAGCCTAATCATTCCTCACAAAACTTTTTAAAAACCTCGACCGTGACTCGGTTTTTTTAGCACGTACTTCAAACGTCCCAGACTTGGGTTTCCGAAGTAGGGTTCGATTTGAAGAACTCTTTTAATGTTTTATGCACACCGTTTCTTCGAAATCCTATTCTAAATCATCAAGCCTAATCATTCCTCACAAAACTTTTTAAAAACCTCGACCGTGACTCGGTTTTTTTAGCACGTACTTCAAACGTCCCAGACTTGGGTTTCCGAAGTAGGGTCCGATTTGAAGAACTCTTTTAATGTTTTATGCACACCGTTTCTTCGAAATCCTATTCTAAATCATCAAGCCTAATCATTCCTCACAAAACTTTTTAAAAACCTCGACCGTGACTCGGTTTTTTTAGCACGTACTTCAAACGTCCCAGATTTTGGTTTTCGAAGTTGGGTTCGATTTGAAGAACTCTTTTACTGTTTTATGCACACCGTTTCTTCGAAATCCTTTTCTAAATCATCTAGCCTAATCATTTCTCACAAATATTTCGAAAAACATAGACCGTGACTCGGTTTTTTAGCACGTACTTCAAACGTCCCAGATTTGGGTTTCCGAAGTAGGGTTCGATTTGAAGAACTCTTTTACTGTTTTATGCACACAGTTTCTTCAAAATCCTATTCTAAATCATCAAGCCTAATCATTCCACACAAAACTTTTGAAAAACTTCGACCGTGACTCGGTTTTTTTACCACTTACTTCAAACGTCGTAGATTTGGGTTTCCGAAGTAGGGTTCGATTTGAAGAACTCTTTTATTGTTTTATTCACACCGTTTCTTCGAAATCCTATTCTAAATCATCGAGCCTAATCATTCCTCACAAAACTTTTTAAAAACCTCGACTGGGACTCGGTTTTTTTAGCACGTACTTCAAACGTCCCGGATTTGGGTTTCCGAAGTAGGGTTCGATTTGAAGAACACTTTTACTGTTTTATGCACACCGTTTCTTCGAAATCCTTTTCTAAATCATCTAGCCTAATCATTTCTCACAAATATTTCGAAAAACATAGACCGTGACTCGGTTTTTTAGCACGTACTTCAAACGTC
>NW_019274421.1:0-1986 GCF_002738345.1 Cucurbita maxima
AAAATCGAACCCTAATCTGGGACGTTCGAAGTACGTGCTAAAAAACTGAGTCACGGTCGACGTTTCTTGAAACTTTCGTTGCGAATGATTAGGGTTCATGATTTAGAACAGAATGTCGAAGAAACGGAGTGTAAAACACAGTAAAAGAGTGATTAAAATCGAAACCCTAATTCGGAAACCCTAATCTGTGACGTTTGAAGTACATGCTAAAAGAACCGAGTCACGGTCATCGTTTTTCAAAATTTCCGTCGGTAATGATCAGGCATGTTGAATTAGAATAGAATTTCGAAGAAACGGATTGCCTAAAACAGTAAAAGAGTGCTTAAAATCAAACTCTATTTCGGAAACCCTTATGTGGGACGTTTGAAGTACGTGGTAAAAAAACCGAGTCAGAGTCGTTGTTTTTAAGAACTTCTCTCAGGAATGATCAGGAATATTGATTTAGAATAGAATTCCAAAGAAGCGGAGTGCATAAAACAGTAAAAGAGTGTTTAAAATCGAACCTTAATCTTTGACTTTTGAAGTACGTGCTAAAAAAAACTGAGTCACGGTCGACGTTTTTTTAAACTTTCGTTGCCAATGATTAGGCTTGATGATTTAGAATAGAATGTCGAAGAAACGGAGTAAAAAAAACCAGTAAAAGAGTGCTTAAAATCGAAACCCTAATTTGAAAACTTTAATCTGTGACGTTTGAAGTACATGGTAAAAAAAGCTGAGTCACGGTTGACGTTTTTCGAAATTTCGAAGTGGAATTTGGGACGTTTGAAGTGGAATAGAATTTCGAAGAAACGGGCTGCATAGAACAGTAAAAGAGAGATTAAAAATCGAACCCTAATCTGGGACGTTTGAAGTACGTGCTAAAAATACTGAGTCACGGTCGACGTTTTTTGAAACTTACGTTGGCAATGATTAGGCATGATGAATTAAAATAAAATGTCAAAGAAACAGAGTGTAAAAAACTGTAAAAGAGTGCTTAAAATCGAAAACCTAATTCGGAAACCCTAATCTGTGACGTTTGAAGTACATGATAAAAGAAACCGAGTCACGGTCAACGTTTTTCGAAATTTTAGTGGGTAATGATCAGGCAACTATTATCGAATTTCTAAGAAGAGGTGTGCATGAAACAATAAAAGAGTGCTTAAAATCGAAACCCTAATTCGGAATCCAGAATCCTGGACGTTTGAAGTACGTGGTAAAAAAAACAGAGTCACGGTCAACGTTTTTCGAAATTTCTGTGGTAATGATCAGGCATATAGAATTAGAAAAGAATTTCGAAGAAACGGATTGCATAAAACAGTAAAAGAGTGCTTTAAATCGAACTCTAATTCGGAAACACTAATCTGTGACGTTTGAAGTACATGCTAAAAAAATCGAGTCACGGTCAACGTTTTTCGAAATTTCCGTCGGTAATGATCAGGCATGTAGAATTAGAATAGAATTTCGAAGAAACGGATTGCATAAAACAATAAAAGAGTGCTTAAAATCGAACCCTATTTCGGAAACCCAAATCTGTGACGTTTGCAGTACGTGCTAAAAAACCCGAGTCACGGTTGACGTTTTTAAAAACTTTTGTGGGGAATGATCAAGGATATTGATTTACAATAGAATTTCGAAGAGAAGGAGTGCATAGAACTGTAAAAGAGAGATAAAAATCGGACCCTAATCTGGGACGTTCGAAGTACGTGCTAAAAAACTGAGTCACGGTCGACGTTTTTTGAAACTTTCGTTGCGAGTGATTAGGGTTCATGATTTAGAAGAGAATGTCGAAGAAACAGAGTGTAGAACACGGTAAAAGAGTGCTTAAAATCGAAACCCTAATCTGTGACGTTTGAAGCACATGCTAAAAAAACCGGGTCACGGTCAAGGTTTTTCGAAATTTCCGTCATAAAAATGATCAGGCATGTTGAATTAGAATAGAATTTCGAAGAAACGGATTGTATAAAACAGTAAAAGAGTGCTTAAAATCAAACCCTAATTCGGAAACCC
>NW_019274422.1:0-854 GCF_002738345.1 Cucurbita maxima
CGCACTCCGTTTCTTAGAAATAATATTCTAAATCATCTAGCCTTATCATTCGTCACAAAACTTTCGACAAACGTCGACCGTGACTCGGTTTTTTAGCACGTACTACAAACTTCTCTATTTGGGTTTCGGAAGAAGGGTTCCATTTGAAGAACTCTTTTACTGTTTTACGCAATCCGTTTCTTAGAAATAATATTCTAAATCATCTAGCCTTATCATTCCTCACAAAACTTTCGACAAACGTCGACCGTGACTCGGTTTTTTTAGCACGTACTACAAACTTCCCTGTTAGGGTTTCGGAAGAAGGGTTCCATTTGAAGAACTCTTTTACTGTTTTACGCACTCCGTTTCTTAGAAATAATATGCTAAATCATCTAGCCTTATCATTCCTCACAAAACTTTCGACAAACGTCGACCGTGACTCGGTTTTTTTAGCACGTACTACATACTTCCCTGTTAGGGTTTCGGAAGCAGGGTTCCATTTGAAGAACTTTTTTACTGTTTTACGAATTCCGTTTCTTAGAAATAATATTCTAAATCATCTAGCCTTATCATTCCTCACAAAACTTTCGACAAACGTCGACCGTGACTCGGTTTTTTTAGCACGTACTACAAACTTCCCTGTTAGGGTTTCGGAAGAAGGGTTCCATTTGAAGAACTCTTTTACTGTTTTACGCACTCCGTTTCTTAGAAATAATATGCTAAATCATCTAGCCTTATCATTCCTCACAAAATTTCGACAAACGTCGACCGTGACTCGGTTTTTTTAGCACGTACTACATACTTCCCTGTTAGGGTTTCGGAAGCAGGGTTCCATTTGAAGAACTCTTTTACTGTTTTACGCACTCCGTTTCTTA
>NW_019274422.1:919-2481 GCF_002738345.1 Cucurbita maxima
TTTCTTAGAAATAATATGCTAAATCATCTAGCCTTATCATTCCTCACAAAACTTTCGACAAACGTCGACCGTGACTCGGTTTTTTTAGCACGTACTATAAACTTCCCTGTTAGGGTTTCGGAAGAAGAGTTCCATTTGAAGAACTCTTTTACTGTTTTACGCACTCCGTTTCTTAGAAATAATATTCTAAATCATCTATCCTTATCATTCCTCACAAAACTTTCGACAAACGTCGACCGTGACTCGGTTTTTTAGNGTCACAAAACTTTCGACAAATGTCGACCGTGACTCGGTTTTTTAGCACGTACTACAAACTTCTCTATTTGGGTTTCCGAAGCAGGGTTCCATTTGAAGAACTCTTTTACTGTTTTACGCATTCCGTTGCTTAGAAATAATATTCTAAATCATCTAGCCTTATCATTCCTCACAAAACTTTCGACAAACGTCGACCGTGACTCGGTTTTTTTAGCACGTACTACAAACTTCCCTGTTAGGGTTTCGGAAGAAGGGTTCCATTTGAAGAACTCTTTTACTGTTTTACGCACTCCGTTTCTTAGAAATAATATTCTAAATCATCTAGCCTTATCATTCCTCACAAAACTTTCGACAAACGTCGACTGTGACTCGGTTTTTTAGCACGTACTACAAACTTCTCTATTTGGGTTTCCGAAGCAGGGTTCCATTTGAAGAACTCTTTTACTGTTTTACGCAATCCGTTTCTTAGAAATAATATTCTAAANCACAAAACTTTCGACAAACGTCGACCGTGACTCGGTTTTTTAGCACGTACTACAAACTTCTCTGTTTGGGTTTCCGGAGCAGGGTTCCATTTGAAGAACTCTTTTACTGTTTTACGCATTCCGTTTCTTAGAAATAATATTCTAAATCATCTAGCCTTATCATTCCTCACAAAACTTTCGACAAACGTCGACCGTGACTCGGTTTTTTTAGCACGTACTACAAACTTCCCTGTTAGGGTTTCGGAAGAAGGGTTCCATTTGAAGAACTCTTTTACTGTTTTACGCATTCCGTTTCTTAGAAATAATATTCTAAATCATCTAGCCTTATCATTCCTCACAAAACATTCGACAAACGTCGACCGTGACTCGGTTTTTTAGCACGTACTACAAACTTCCCTGTTTGGGTTTCCGAAGAAGGGTTCCAGTTGAAGAACTCTTTTACTGTTTTACGCATTCCGTTTCTTAGAAATAATATTCTAAATCATCTAGCCTTATCATTCCGTACAAAACTTTCGACAAACGTCGACCGTGACTCGGTTTTTTTAGCACGTACTACATACTTCCCTGTTAGGGTTTCGGAAGAAGGGTTCCATTTGAAGAACTCTTTTACTGTTTTACGCACTCCGTTTCTTAGAAATAATATTCTAAATCATCTAGCCTTATCATTTCTCACAAAACTTTCGACAAACGTCGATCGTGACTCAGTTTTTTTAGCACGTACTACATACTTCCCTGTTAGGGTTTCGGAAGAAGGGTTCCATTTGAAGAACTCTTTTACAGTTTTACGCACTCCGTTTCTTAGAAATAATATTCTAAATCATC
>NW_019274423.1:0-2231 GCF_002738345.1 Cucurbita maxima
AAAGTTTGTAGTACCTGCTAAAAAAACCGAGTTACGGTCGACGTTTGTCGAAATTTTTGTGAGGAATGATAAGGCTTGATGATTTAGAATATTATTTCTAAGAAACGGAGTGCGTAAAAAAAAAAAAAGAGTTCTTCAAATGGAACCCTTCTTTGGAAACTTAAACAGGGAAGTTTGTAGTACGTGCTAAAAAAACCGAGTCACGGTCGACGTTTGTCGAATGTTTTGTGAGGAATGATAAGGCTTCATGATTTAGAATATTATTTCTACGAAACGAAGTGAACAAAACAGTAAAAGAGTTCTTCAAATGGAACCCTTCTTCGGAAACCCAAAAAGGGAAGTTTGTAGTACGTGCTAAAAAAAACCGAGTCACGGTCGACGTTTGTCGAAATTTTTGTGAGGAATGATAAGGCTTGATGATTTAGAATATTATTTCTAAGAAACGGAGTGCGTAAAAAAATAAAAGAGTTCTTCAAATGGAACCCTTCCTTGGAAACTTAAACAGGGAAGTTTGTAGTACGTAATAAAAAAAACCGAGTCACGGTCGACGTTTGTCGAATGTTTTGTGAGGAGGAAGTTTGTAGTACGTAATAAAAAAAACCGAGTCACGGTCGACGTTTGTCGAATGTTTTGTGAGGAATGATAAGACTTGATGATTTAGAACATTATTTCTACGAAACGAAGTGAACAAAACAGTAACAGAGTTCTTCAAATGGAATCCTTCTTCGTTAACCCAAAAAGGGAAGTTTGTAGTACGTGCTAAAAAAAACCGAGTAACGGTCGACGTTTCTCGAAAGATTTGTGAGGAATGATAAGGATTGATGATTTAGAACATTATTTCTAAGAAACGGAGTGCATAAAACAGTAAAAGAGTTCTTCAAATTGAACCCTTCTTCGGAAACCCAAAGAGGGAAGTTTGTAGTACGTGCTAAAAAAACTGAGTCACGGTCGACGTTTGTCGAATGTTTTGTGAGGAATGATAAGACTTGATGATTTAGAATATTATTTCTACGAAAGGGAGTGCACAAAACAGTANGTAAAAAAATAAAAGAGTTCTTCAAATGGAACCCTTCTTTGGAAACTTAAACAGGGAAGTTTGTAGTACGTGCTAAAAAAACTGAGTCACGGTCGACGTTTGTCGAATGTTTTGTGAGGAATGCTAAGACTTGATGATTTAGAATATTATTTCTACGAAAGGGAGTGCACAAAACAGTAAAAGAGTTCTTCAAATGCTTGATGATTTAGAATATTATTTCTACGAAAGGGAGTGCACAAAACAGTAAAAGAGTTCTTCAAATGGAACCCTTCTTCGAAAACCCAAACAGGAAAGTTTGTAGTACCTGCTAAAAAAACCGAGTTACGGTCGTCGTTTGTCGAAATTTTTGTGAGGAATGATAAGGCTTGATGATTTAGAATATTATTTCTAAGAAACGGAGTGCGTAAAAAAATAAAAGAGTTCTTCAAATGGAACCCTTCTTTGGAAACTTAAACAGGAAAGTTTGTAGTACGTGCTAAAAAAACCGAGTCACGGTCGACGTTTGTCGAATGTTTTGTGAGGAATGATAAGACTTGATGATTTAGAATATTATTTCTACGAAAGGGAGTGCACAAAACAGTAAAAGAGTTCTTCAAATGGAACCCTTCTTCGGAAAACCAAACAGGAAAGTTTGTAGTACCTGCTAAAAAAACCGAGTTACGGTCGACGTTTGTCGAAATTTTTGTGAGGAATGATAAGGCTTGATGATTTAGAATATTATTTCTAAGAAACGGAGTGCGTAAAAAAATAAAAGAGTTCTTCAAATGTTACCCTTCTTTGGAAACTTAAACAGGGAAGTTTGCAGTACGTGCTAAAAAAAACCGAGTCACAGTCGACGTTTGTCGAATGTTTTGTGAGGAATGTTAAGACTTGATGATTTAGAACATTATTTCTACGAAACGAAGTGAACAAAACAGTAAAAGAGTTCTTCAAATGGAACCCTTCTTCGGAAACCCAAAAAGGGAAGTTTGTAGTACGTGCTAAAAAAAACNTCGACGTTTGTCGAATGTTTTGTGAGGAATGATAAGACTTGATGATTTAGAACATTATTTCTACGAAACGAAGTGAACAAAACAGTAAAAGAGTTCTTCAAATGGAACCCTTCTTCGGAAACCCAAACAGGAACGTTTGTAGTACCTGCTAAAAAAACCGAGTTACGGTCGACGTTTGTCGAAATTTTTGTGAGGAATGATAA
>NW_019274423.1:2236-2480 GCF_002738345.1 Cucurbita maxima
TTTCTAAGAAACGGAGTGCGTAAAAAAATAAAAGAGTTCTTCAAATCGAACCCTTCTTTGGAAACTTAAACAGGAAAGTTTGTAGTACGTGCTAAAAAAACCGAGTCACGGTCGACGTTTGTCGAAATTTTTGTGAGGAATGATAAGACTTGATGATTTAGAATATTATTTCTACGAAAGGGAGTGCACAAAACAGTAAAAGAGTTCTTCAAATGGAACCCTTCTTCGGAAACCCAAACAGGAA
>NW_019274424.1:0-2480 GCF_002738345.1 Cucurbita maxima
GAGTCACGGTCGACGTTTTTCGAAAGTTTTGTGAGGAATGATTAGGCTTGATGATTTAGAATATAATTTCGAAGAAACAGAGTGCATAAAATAGTATAAGAGTGCTTCGAAACGAACCCTACTTCAGAATCCCAAATATGGGACGTTTGAAGTTTGTGCTAAAAAAACCGAGTCACGGTCGACGTTTTTCGAAAGTTTTGTGAGGAATGATTAGGCTTGATGATTTAGAATATAATTTCGAAGAAACAGAGTGTATAAAACAGTAAAAAAATGCTTCAAATCGAACCCTACTTCGGAAACTCAAATCTGGGACGTTTGAAGTTTGTGCTAAAAAAACCGAGTCACGGTCGACGTTTTTCGATAGTTTTGTGAGGAATGATTAGGCATGATGATTTAGAATATAATTTCGAAGAAACAGAGTGCATAAAACAGTAAAAAAATGCTTCAAATCGAACCCTACTTCGGAAACTCAAATCTGGGACGTTTGAAGTTTGTGCTAAAAAAACCGAGTCACGGTCGACGTTTTTCGATAGTTTTGTGAGGAATGATTAGGCATGATGATTTAGAATATAATTTCGAAGAAACAGAGTGTATAAAACAGTAAAAAAATGCTTCAAATCGAACCCTACTTCGGAAACTCAAATCTGGGACGTTTGAAATTTGTGCTAAAAAAACCGAGTCACGGTCGACGTTTTTCGATAGTTTTGTGAGGAATGATTAGGCATGATGATTTAGAATATAATTTCGAAGAAACAGAGTGTATAAAACAGTAAAAAAATGCTTCAAATCGAACCCTACTTCGGAAACTCAAATCTGGGACGTTTGAAGTTTGTGCTAAAAAAACCGAGTCACGGTCGACGTTTTTCGAAAGTTTTGTGAGGAATGATTAGGCTTGATGATTTAGAATATAATTTCGAAGAAACAGAGTGCATAAAACAGTAAAAAAATGCTTCAAATCGAACCCTACTTCGGAAACTCAAATCTGGGACGTTTGAAATTTGTGCTAAAAAAACCGAGCCCCGGTCGACGTTTTTCGAAAGTTTTGTGAGGAATGATTAGGCTTGATGATTTAGAATATAATTTCGAAGAAACAGAGTGCATAAAACAGTAAAAAAATGCTTCAAATCGAACCCTACTTCGGAAACTCAAATCTGGGACGTTTGAAGTATGTGCTAAAAAAACCGAGTCACGGTCGACGTTTTTCGAAAGTTTTGTGAGGAATGATTAGGCTTGATGATTTAGAATATAATTTCGAAGAAACAGAGTGCATAAAATAGTATAAAAATGCTTCGAAACGAACCCTACTTAAGAATCCCAAATATGGGACGTTTGAAGTTTGTGCTAAAAAAACCGAGTCACGGTCGACGTTTTTCGAAAGTTTTATGAGGAATGATTAGGCATGATGATTTAGAATATAATTTCGAAGAAACAGAGTGCATAAAACAGTAAAAAAATGCTTCAAATCGAACCCTACTTCGGAAACCCAAATCTGGGACGTTTGAAGTTTGTGCTAAAAAAACCGAGTCACGGTCGACGTTTTTCGAAAGTTTTGTGAGGAATGATTAGGCTGGATGATTTAGAATATAATTTCGAAGAAACAGAGTGCATAAAATAGTAAAAAAATGCTTCAAATCGAACCCTACTTCGGAAACTCAAATCTGGGACGTTTGAAGTTTGTGCTAAAAAAACCGAGTCACGGTCGACGTTTTTCGAAAGTTTTGTGAGGAATGATTAGGCTTTATGATTTAGAATATAATTTCGAAGAAACAGAGTGCATAAAATAGTAAAAAAATGCTTCAAATCGAACCCTACTTCGGAAACTCAAATCTGGGACGTTTGAAGTTTGTGCTAAAAAAACCGAGTCACGGTCGACGTTTTTCGAAAGTTTTGTGAGAAATGATTAGGCTTGATGATTTAGAATATAATTTCGAATTAACAGAGTGCATAAAACAGTAAAAAAAATGCTTCAAATCGAACCCTACTTCGGAAACTCAAATCTGGGACGTTTGAAGTTTGTGCTAAAAAAACCGAGTCACGGTCGACGTTTTTCGAAAGTTTTGTGAGGAATGATTAGACTTGATGATTTAGAATATAATTTCGAGGAAACAGAGTGCATAAAAAAGTAAAAAAATGCTTCAAATCGAACCCTACTTCGGAAACCCAAATCTGGGGCGTTTGAAGTTTGTGCTAAAAAAACCGAGTCACGGTCGACGTTTTTCGAAAGTTTTGTGAGGAATGATNTTTCGAAGAAACAGAGTGCATAAAACAGTAAAAAAATGCTTCAAATCGAACCCTACTTCGGAAACCCAAATCTGGGACGTTTGAAGTTTGTGCTAAAAAAACCGAGTCACGATCGACGTTTTTCGAATGTTTTGTGAGGAATGATTAGGCTTGATGATTTAGAATATAATTTTGAAGAAACAGAGTGCATAAAACAGTAAAAAAATGCTTCAAATCGAACCCTACTTCGGAAACTCAAA
>NW_019274425.1:0-2411 GCF_002738345.1 Cucurbita maxima
CCTACTATTAACTACCTCATAATATATATATATATTTGGTATGTTTTGGTCTTCTTGTAAGATATTCACCAACTAATCTCGAGTTGCAAGTCATCTGATCTTCCAGGAGTCATATATTACATATTCGTCAACTCAACTATTGCAATTTGAATCCATAGTAGGGGAAATGGTAAGAGCATAACTAAATTACCTCATTTCTGGTATGCTTAGAAGGGTTAAACAATGGTCGGGAATTGCTTAGATAAGCTAAATAGGGCACAACTGTAATAACTCAATTTTATAGACTTCAAAGCACAACTATAATAACTCAATTTTCAAGACTTCAAATCCATTATTCATGACACGTCTTGACAAAGAAAAAATTTCATAAAAATTGGAACAAGATTCGAAAATAAGGACAACAACTCGTAACACATAGAACTGACGTGACAAAGAATAAATTTGATAAAAATTGGAACGAGATTCGAAAACTATGGACAACAACTCGTACACATAGAACTGATGGCTCAAGACGACCCTCCTCTGTGACCTTAACTAACAGTTAGTGATCACCCAAAAAGGAAAAGTAATATCTAGTGCAACTAAATAAGTAACCTACTTGTAGGCGGTAATCGAATCCTTGATCGAGCGAGTTGCCACGGGTTTTTTTCTAGGTTATAGAAAGTTTCGGTGTAGATTATATGTAACGACCCTAGTTTTCTAGGGACTTAGAGTCACTAGAATATGCATGATGTAACTACTTTATGCGAAAAGATTTTTTACATTATGTTTTTGTATTGAAGCTACCCCTAAAAAGAACCCAATATTATTATCAAGAATGCTAGATTAAGACTATGTAACAATGTTAGGAATCACGAACCTACATAATTATATGACATTGTTCACTTTGGTTGGAGGGTTAAATTTTTCCACATACTAAAATGGAATGATTCATTCCCATTTCTAAAAAGAGAGATGAACCTCCGACCTTATGGTTAACAATCATCGCTCTAACCAACTGAACTATTCCAACAAATTATGAGTATTAGCCTAGATATTGTCTACTTTGACTTATTACATATCGTCGTCAACCTCATGGTTTTAAAACACGTCTAATAGTAAGAGATTTCCTCATGGTTTCTATTTTAGCTTTGTTGAGAGCTAAACTTTCTTTGCAAATTCTTGTGTTTAGAACTTGCATGTAGAGTCATTCAAGTGGTATTGATCAAACTTCTTGTGGAGTGATTCGAATCACGAGTTTAGAAATGAGTTTTCTTTACTCTTGATCTTGATCATCAAGGTAATCTGTTCCATACTTTTCCTTGGGTTGATTTTCCATATCAACACCACCCAATTACTAGCTCTAATACAATTTGTTACAAACCAAGTCTACCTCTATCATATATTGTCTACTTTGGCTAATTACGTATCACCATAAGCCTCACAATTTTAAAATATGTCTAGTAGGAAGAGATATCCACAACCTTATAGTTAATGTTTGGTTCCCATCTCCAATGGCTAGCAGATATTGTTTGTTTTGGCCTGTTACATGTCGTCGTAAGTTAAAAAGTTTTAAAGCGCGTCTTTTAGGGAGAGGTCTCCACACCCTTATAAGGAATGCTTCATTTCAACAAATGTTAAATCTCATAATAAATAGTTAGGATGGCTAAGTGGTTGAAGGTGTTAGGACGTAGTTTTGGTCCTTGTGAGAGGGTGTGAGTTGAAATTGAAAGTTTGACAACTTAGAAAGGTTTTCTTTTATAAAGAAATTTCTACCCCCAAAGATGTGGATTTTTGACAACTTAGAAAGGTTTTCTTTTATAAAGTGCTATTTTTTTATTAAATTGATTCAAAATTTCTACTCAAAAGAGGTTTTCCACTATTAGTAGAATGTGCGACCTTGTTGTTAAAGGCCGCACGCTACAGCTAAGAGTTGTTCCAACTAATCATTTGTAATAGATCAAGGCCACCATTAGTAAATATATTCAGCCTTGGCTCGTTACGTATTATTGTCCCCCTCTCCAACCTACGTTCAATCTCACAATCCATCTGCTAACAAATATTGTCCGATTTTGTCCATTANGCGACCTTGTTGTTAAAGGCCGCACGCTACAGCTAAGAGTTGTTCCAACTAATCATTTGTAATAGATCAAGGCAACCATTAGTAAATATATTCAGCCTTGGCTCGTTACGTATTATTGTCCCCCTCTTCAACCTACGCAATCTCACAATCCATCTGCTAACAAATATTGTCCGATTTTGTCCATTACATATCACTATCAACCGAACAATTCTAAAACGAGTCTACTAGGGAGAGGTTTCTACATCCTTATAAGGAATGTTTCATTCCCCTTTCCAAAGTCTAAAAAATATTGTCCATTATTTCCCATTATATCGCGGTTAGAATCACAATTTTGAATCACGTCTACTAG
>NW_019274426.1:0-1860 GCF_002738345.1 Cucurbita maxima
GAATGATTAGGCTTGATGATTTAGAATAGAATTTCGAAGAAACGGAGTGCATAAAAAAGTAAAAAAGTGCTTCAAACCGAACCTTAATTTGAAAACCCAAATCCGGGACGTTTTTAGAACGTCCTTAAAAAACCGAGTCACGATCGACGTTTTTCGAAAATTTTGTGGGGAATGATTAGACTAGTTGATTTAGAAAAGAATTTCGAAGCAAATCGAACCCTAATTCGTAAATCCAAATCTAGGACGTTTGAAGTTCGTGCTAATAAAATCGAGCCAAGTTTGACGTTTTTCGAAACTTTTGTGGGGAATGATTAGGTTTGATGATATAGAATAGAATTTCAAAGAAACTGAGTGCATAAAACAGTAAAAGAGTGGTTCAAATCGAACCTCAATTCGAAATAAACTAATCTAGGACGTTTGAAGTACGTGCTAAAAAAACCCAGTTACGGTCATGTTTTTCAAAAGTTTTTTTAAGAATGATTAGGCTTGATGATTTAGAATAGAATTTCGAAGAAACGGAGTGCATAAAAAAGTAAAAATGTGCGTCAAACCGAACCTTAATTTGAAATCTCAAATCCGGGACGTTTTTAGAAGGTGCTAAAAAAACCGAGTCACGATCGACGTTTTTCGAAACTATTGTGGGGAATGATTAGACTAGATGATTTAGAAAAGAATTTCGAAGCAAATCGAACCCTAATTCGAAAATCCAAATCTAGGACGTTTGAAGTTCGTGATAAAAAAATCGAGTCACGGTCGACGTTTTTCGCAATTTTGGTGGGGAATGATTAGGTTTGAAGATTTAGAATAGAATTTCGAAGAAACGGAGAGCGTAAAACAGGAAAAGAGTACTTCAAATCGAACCTTAATTCGAAAAAAACTAATCTAGGACGTTTGAAGTACGACAGGAAAAGAGTACTTCAAATCGAACCTTAATTCGAAAAAAACTAATCTAGGACGTTTGAAGTACGTGCTAAAAAACCGTGTCACGCTCGACGTTTTTCGAAACTTTTGTGGTTAATGATTAGGTTTGATGATTTATAATTCAATTTCGAAGAAACAGAGTGCGTAAAACAGTAAAAGAGTGCTTCAAATCGAACCCTAATTCGTAAATCCAAATCTAGGACGTTTGAAGTTCGTGCTAATAAAATCGAGACACATTCGACGTTTTTAAAAAATTTTGTGGGAAATGAGTAGATTTGATGATATAGAATAGAATTCCAAAGACACGGAGTGCATAAAAAGTAAAAGAGTGCTTCAAATTGAACCTTAATTTGGAAAAAACTAATGTGGGACGTTTGAAGTACGTGCTAAAAAAATCGAGTCACGGTCGACGTTTTTGGAAACTTTTGTGGTTAATGATTAGGTTTGATGATTTATAATAGAATTTCGAAGAAACAGAGTGCGTAAAACAATAAAAGAGTGCTTCAAATCGAACCCTAATTCGTAAATCAGAATCTAGGACGTTTGAAGTTCGTGCTAATAAAATCAAGCCTGGTTCGACATTTTTCGAAACTTTTGTGGGGAATGATTAGGTTTGATGATATAGAATAGAATTTTAAAGAATCAGAGTGCATAAAACAGTAAATGAGTGCTTCAAATCGAACCTTAATTCGAAAAAAACTAATCTGGGACGTTTGAAGTACGTGCTAAAAAAACGAGTCACGATCGACGTTTTTGGAAACTTTTGTGGTTAATGATTAGGTTTGATGATTTATAATAGAATTTCGAAGAAGCAGAGTGCGTAAAACAGTAAAAGAGTGCTTCAAATCGAACCCTAATTCGTAAATCCAAATCTAGGACGTTTGAAGTTCGTGCTAAAAAAATCGAGTCACGGTCGACGTTTTTCGCAATTTTTGTGGG
>NW_019274426.1:2119-2476 GCF_002738345.1 Cucurbita maxima
GACGTTTTTCGAAACTTTTGTGGGGAATGATTAGGTTTGATGATATAGAATAGAATTTCAACGAAACGGAATGCATAAAACAGTAAAAGAGTGGTTCAAATCGAACCTTAATTCGAAATAAACTAATCTGGGACGTTTGAAGTAGGTGCTAAAAAAACCCAGTTACGGTCGGCGTTTTGTCGAAAGTTTTTTTGAGAATGATTAGGCTTGATGATTTAGAATAGAATTTCGAAGAAACGGAGTGCATAAAAAAGTAAAAAAGTGCTTCAAACCGAACCTTAATTTGAAAACCCAAATCCGGGACGTTTTTAGAACGTGCTAAGAAAACCGAGTCACGGTCGAAGTTTTTTGGAAGTT
>NW_019274427.1:0-2174 GCF_002738345.1 Cucurbita maxima
AAGAAACGGAGTGCATAAAACAATAAAAGAGTTCTTCAAATCGAACCCTACTTCGGAAACCCAAATCTGGGAAGTTTGAAATACGTGCTAAATAACCCGAGTCACGATCGACGTTTTTCGAATGTTTGGTGGGGAATGATAAGGCTTGATGATTTAGAATATTATTTCTAAGAAACGGAGTGCATAAAACAGTAAAAGAGTTCTTCAAATAGAACCCTACTTCGGAAACCAGAATCTGGGAATTTGAACTACGTGCTAAAAAAACCGAGTCACGATCGACGTTTTTCAAATGTTTTGTGAGGAATGATAAGGCTTGATGATTTAGAATATTATTTCTAAGAAACGGAGTTCTTAAAATAGTAAAATAGTTCTTCAAATCGAACCCTACTTCGGAAACCAAAATCTGGGAAGTTTGAACTACGTGCTAAAAAAACCGAGTCACGATCGACGTTTTTCGAATGTTTTGTGAGGAATGATAAGGCTTGATGATTTAGAATATTATTTCTAAGAAACGGAGTGCATAAAATAGTAAAAGAGTTCTTCAAATCGAACCCTACTACGGAAACCAAAATCAGGGAAGTTTGAACTACGTGCTAAAAAAACCGAGTCACGATCGACGTTTTTCGAATGTTTTGTGAGGAATGATAAGGCTTGATGATTTAGAATATTATTTCTAAGAAACGGAGTGCATAAAACAGTAAAAGAGTTCTTCAAATCGAACCCTACTTCGGAAACCCAAATCTGGGAAGTTTGAAGTACGTGCTAAAAAAACCGAGTCACGATCGACGTTTTTCGAATGTTTTGTGGGGAATGATAAGGCTTGATGATTTAGAATATTATTTCTAAGAAACGGAGTGCATAAAACAGTAAAAGATTTCTTCAAATCGAACCCTACTTCGGAAACCCAAATCTGGGAAGTTTGAACTACGTGCTAAAAAAACCGAGTCACGATCGACGTTTTTCAAATGTTTTGTGAGGAATGATAAGGCTTGATGATTTAGAATATTATTTCTAAGAAACGGAGTGCATAAAACAGTAAAAGAGTTCTTCAAATCGAACCCTACTTCGGAAACCCAAATCTGGGAAGTTTGAAGTACGTGCTAAAAAAACCGAGTCACGATCGACGTTTTTCAAATGTTTTGTGAGGAATGATAAGGCTTGATGATTTACAATATTATTTCTAAGAAACGGAGTGAATAAAACAGTAAAAGAGTTCTTCAAATCGAACCCTACTTCGGAAACCCAAATCTGGGAAGTTTGAAGTACGTGCTAAAAAAACCGAGTCACGATCGACGTTTTTCGAATGTTTTGTGAGGAATTTTAAGGCTTGATGATTTAGAATATTATTTCTAAGAAACAGAGTGCATAAAACAGTAAAAGAGTTCTTAAATCGAACCCTACTTCGGAAACCCAAATATGGGAAGTTTGAAGTACGTGCTAAATAACCCGAGTCACGATCGATGTTTTTCTAAAGTCTTGTGAGGAATGATAAGGCTTGATGATTTAGAATATTATTTCTAAGAAACGGAGTGCATAAAACAGTAAAAGAGTTCTTCAAATCGAACCCTACTTCGGAAACCCAAATCTGGGAAGTTTGAACTACGTGCTAAAAAAACCGAGTCACGATCGACGTTTTTCAAATGTTTTGTGAGGAATGATAAGGCTTGATGATTTAGAATATTATTTCTAAGAAACGGAGTTCTTAAAATAGTAAAAGAGTTCCTCAAATCGAACCCTACTTCGGAAACCCAAATCTGGGAAGTTTGAAGTACGTACTAAAAAAACCGAGTCACGATCGACGTTTTTCGAATGTTTTGTGAGGAATGATAAGGCTTGATGATTTAGAATATTATTTCTAAGAAACGGAGTGCATAAAATAGTAAAAGAGTTCTTCAAATCGAACCCTACTACGGAAACCAAAATCTGGGAAGTTTGAACTACGTGCTAAAAAAACCGAGTCACGATCGACGTTTTTCGAATGTTTTGTGAGGAATGATAAGGCTTGATGATTTAGAATATTATTTCTAAGAAACGGAGTGCATAAAACAGTAAAAGAGTTCTTCAAATCGAACCCTACTACGGAAACCAAAATCTGGGAAGTTTGAACTACGTGCTAAAAAAACCGAGTCACGATCGACGTTTTTCGAATGTTTTGTGAGGAATGATAAGGCTTG
>NW_019274428.1:0-1049 GCF_002738345.1 Cucurbita maxima
CGGATGTGGTTCAATTTGAAGAACTCTTTTACTGTTTTGATGCACTCCGTTTCTTCGAAATTCTATTCTAAATCATCAAGCCTAATCATTCCCCACAAAAGTTTTTAAAAATGTCGACCGTGACTCAGTTTTTTTACCAAATACTTCAAACGTCCCAGATTTGGCTTTTCGAATTAGGGTTCGATTTGAAGGACTCTTTTATTGTTTTGATGCACTCCGTTTGTTGGAAATTCTATTCTACATCATCAAGCCAANAAAAACGTCGACCGTGACTCGGTTTTTTAGCACGTATTTGAAACGTCCCTGATTAGGGTTTTCAAAATAGGGTTCGATTAGAAGCACTCTTTTACTGTTTTATGCAATCCGTTTCTTCAAAATTCTAATCTAAATCATCAAGCCTAATCATTCCCCACAAAAGTTTTTAAAAATGTCGACCGTGACTCGGTTTTTTTACCAAATACTTCAAACGTCTCAGATTTGGCATTTCGAATTAGGGTTCGATTTGAAGGACTCTTTTATTGTTTTGATTCACTTCGTTTGTTGGAAATTCTATTCTACATCATCAAGCCAAATCATTCCCCACAAAAGTTTTGAAAAACGTCGACCGTGACTTGGTTTTTTTAGCACGTATTTGAAACATCCCTGATTAGGGTTTTCGAAATAGGGTTCGATTTGAAGCACTCTTTTATTGTTTTATGCAATCCGTATCTTCAAAATTCTATTCTAAATCATCAAGCCTAATCATTCCCCACAAAACTTTTTAAAAATGTCGACCGTGACTCGGTTTTTTTAGCACGTACTTCAAACGTCTCAGATTTGGGTTTTTGAATTAGGGTTCGATTTGAAGGACTCTTCTACTATTTTGATGCACTCCGTTTGTTCGAAATTGTATTCTACATCATCAAGCCTAATCATTCCCCAGAAATATTTTGAAAAACTTCGAATTTGACTCGGTTTTTTTAGAACGTACTTTAAACGTCCAAGATTTGTGATTCCGGATGTGGTTCAATTTGAAGAACTCTTTTACTGTTTTGATGCACTCCGTTTCT
>NW_019274428.1:1391-1647 GCF_002738345.1 Cucurbita maxima
GTTCGATTAGAAGCACTCTTTTACTGTTTTATGCAATCCGTTTCTTCAAAATTCTATTCTAAATCATCAAGCCTAATCATTCCCCACAAACGTTTTTAAAAATGTCGACTGTGACTTGGTTTTTTTACCAAATACTTCAAACGTCCCAGATTTTGGTTTTTGAATTAGGGTTCGATTTTAAGGACTCGTTTACTATTTTGATGCACTCCGTCTGTTCGAAATTGTATTCTACATCATCAAGCCTAATCATTCCCCA
>NW_019274428.1:1933-2474 GCF_002738345.1 Cucurbita maxima
AAGGACTCTTTTATTGTTTTGATGCACTCCGTTTGTTGGAAATTCTATTCTACATCATTAAGCCAAATCATTTGCCACAAAACTTTTGAAAAACGTCGACCGTGACTCGGTTTTTTAGCACGTATTTCAAACGTCCCTGATTAGGGTTTTCAAAATAGGGTTCGATTTGAAGCACTCTTTTACTGTTTTATGCAATCCGTTTCTTCAAAATTCTATTCTAAATCATCAAGCCTAATCATTCCCCACAAAAGTTTTTAAAAATGTCGACCGTGACTCGGTTTTTTAGCACGTACTTCAAACGTCTCAGATTTGGGTTTTCGAATTAGGGTTCGATTTGAAGGACTCTTCTACTGTTTTGATGCCTCCGTTTGTTCGAAATTGTATTCTACATCATCAAGCCTAATCATTCCCCATAAATATTTTGAAAAACGTCGAATGTGACTCGGTTTTTTTAGCACGTACTTCAAACGTCCGAGATTTGTGTTTCCGGATGTGGTTCAATTTGAAGAACTCTTTTACTGTTTTGATGCACTCCGTTTCT
>NW_019274429.1:0-2473 GCF_002738345.1 Cucurbita maxima
AGCATGAATTGCATTGAAGTTCATGAAATGCTTATAGACTCCAACTCTGTACTATTAATGCAATTATGTTTCATTGAGTTTGTCATAAATGAAACTAAGGTGCATTCAGTACAACTTTATTTTCTTGTCATATCAGACAAAATGGAAAAATTAAATCAAACAAACGGATGAACGGAACCGAATCAATCCAACCCAAATTGATTTAATTTGTTTTTTTTTGTTGGGTTGTTGGTTTATTTGATAACCCTTTTATATTATAACAATGCCCTCCAACTAAGAGAAAATATATTTGAGTAAAAGCTAAAAATATTGGATGTTCAAGAAAAGGCATTTGGTTTAGTGGTTGACATCAACCTAACTTCATATTCGACATTTTATTCTTACCATCATGCTCTTAATACTCATAGTCTTTCTTAACATATCATCCCTAGGCTTTATTCTCCAAGACACGTTATTTTATACTTACCATCACTTTCTTAGTACTCATAGTCTTTCTTAACATCCCATCCCAAGGCTTTATTCTCCAAGACACATCATTTTATACTTACCATCATGCTCTTAATACTCATAGTCTTTCTTAACATCCCATCCCAAGGCTTTATTCTCCCAGACACATTCTACATCTAAGGACTTCACGTGTTTCCTGCAATACGAAAAAATACGACCTTAATACCTAGGCCTAAGGCTTCATACATATGTTTCAAGTGGTAACACAAGGGCATTTGGTCTAGTGGTATGATTCTTTCTTTGGGTGTGAGAGGTCTCGAGTTTGATTCTCAAAATGCCCTTTCAAGAGATTGTAGTACGAATTGTGGGGATGTAGCTCAGATAGTAGAGCACTCACTTCTGATGTGGAAAGTTGCGAGGTTGATACCTTGCATCTCCAAAATGAATCAATCACTAAATATATTATTTCTTTTCAATTTTTTCTTATTCATGACATGTTGAGTACCGATATTTCTTCATTTTCACTATTATTGATGATGGAAAATTTAGGGTTTTGTGATGCAAGAATTGTAGGGATGTAGCTTCGCTTAGCATGCGAGAGGTACGGGTATCGATACCTCCCATCTCCAAAAGAAACTATTTTATTATTAATATTTTATTTCTATTCAATATTTTCTTATTTATGACATAATATGCAGATATACTTTTTCATTTTCACAATTATTGATGAAGGGGCATTTAGGGTGTTCATTTCCCATGTGGAAAGTATGGGGATCATTACCTTGCATCTTCAATTGAATCGATTACTAAATATATTATTTCTTTTCAATTTTTTCTTATCTTTTCAATATTTTCTTATTTAGGACATAATGAGCAGGGATAGTTTTTTATTTTCACTATTACAGATGACGAGATGCTTAGGACTTTATGATATAAGAATTGTGGCGATATAGCTTAGATGGTAGAGCACTTGCTTTGCATGCAAGAGATATAGGGATAGATACCCTGCATTATTGATGATGGGAAATTTAGGGATCTATGATGTAATATTTTATTTCTATTCAATTTTTTCTTATTTATGACATAATGAGTAGCGATATTTTTTCATTTTCACTATTATTCACGACGAATCATTTATGTTTGCAAGAGATATGGGGATCGATACCCTGCATTATTGATGATGGGAAATTTAGGGATCTATGATGTAATATTTTATTTCTATTCAATTTTTTCTTATTTATGACATAATGAGTAGGGATATTTTTTCATTTTCACTATTATTCACGACGAATCATTTATGTTTTTGTGACGTAAAAATTTTGAAGATGTAGCTTAGACGGTAGAGCGCTCGCTTTGCATGCGAGTTGTACGGAGATTGATAACCTGCATCTCCAAAAAAAAGTATTTAATTTGTTATAATGTTTTTTCATTTTCACAATTATCGATGCCCCGCATCACCAAAACAAACTATTTGTTATTAATATTTTGATATTTTTTTATTTCCACTATTATTGATGATGGGACATTTAGGGTTTTAGGATGTCAAAATCATGGGTATGTAGCTCAGAAGGTAGAGCGCTCGCTTTGCATGTGAGAGGTATGAGGATCGATACCCTCCTTATTCATGACCTTGTTGTGTAGCAATATTTCTTCATTTTCAATATTATTGATGACGAAAAATTTAGGGTTTTGTGATGCAAAAATTGTGGGGATCGATACCACCCCGCATCTCCAAATACTTCTATAAGGAGAACTTCTTTACTTCTTCACAATTGCAATATCTGACTGAAAGGGGATCGATACCACCCCGCATCTCCAAATACTTCTATAAGGAGAACTTCTTTACTTCTTCACAATTGCAATATCTGACTGAAAAGACCGTAGCCTATATGAGACTGAAAAAAACCGTTCACCACACGCTTGTAAAATAAATTATATCTACCACCTCTGAAATTTTCCATGGCAAACCTTCCAACAGCTTGCACTTCTTCATCGTTGACACCCTTAATTGGAACTAGATTTTAAG
>NW_019274431.1:0-2473 GCF_002738345.1 Cucurbita maxima
ATTACGATCTAAAGGGAGTATTTCATTGATTTTAAAGAAATGGTAAATTTCCTAAGTTTTAAATTCTAGACCAAATTTGCACTTTATTATTTCTTTTTGTGGCTAAAATAAACTTAAGAGAAAATACGTGTGTACCCGTAAGAAGTTACAAAATTTAGAAGAAATTAGATAGGTAATAGAAACCTCATCGCATTTCTAAAATAATGAATGTTGGCTAAAAGGGAGAAGGCACGCGTTAGACGACGTTGACAGTATTGAGTCTGAAGCTCAGTAGGACAAGTGGAAAATGCTGAGCGGAGAGAATCGTTCAGCTACTAATTGTGACATGCATGTAGGTTAACCCGATCCCTGAACCTGGATTCGATAAAAAAGCTTGCGTGTGCAACTCGTTAACCTTCGACCCTAACAAAGAATGCAACTTGAAACCGATCCAATGACTTAATGAGTAACCGAGATCTACAAAAAATCACCATGCATGAAATTGCACGTGAAAACCCTTTCTCGACGTGTGTCGCGCATGTGAGTCTCATTTTGTTCGTTTGACCTCCGTTTGTTAGTTTTTTTTCTTGACTTCGATATTAACTTAATTATGCTTGAGCTCCTAACACGTGGAATAGCTGGCTCAAGAAGGTAAACGTCATTCAAGTAAGTAACCACATAGACTTTAGGCAAGTAATACTTGTAGAGATCACTAGGACATGATAGCATGCAACGAGCATTCCTTAACTTAGATGGTCAAAAATACATGTTTTAACGACCTCGAAAAGCTTTTTTTTTTTTTTTTTTGTGAGTATGTATTGTATGTATGTCTTTTATGTATTATATGCATGATTAAAATACAAATTGATCAATATGGATGAGTACATTATGCATGATGGAAGAAATTTCCAAAATTTCCCTATGATAAAATTTCGTATGAATGTCGTTTTCTATGCTTTCCATTGAGTAGGAAATTAGAATTGGTAAGAGCGACATGTGCTTCGCAAGCACTAGAGAATCTTGATAAGATTAGAACGCGATAGCGTGTACAGAATCTTGATAAGGTCCATAGATTTCTAGTGGACTAAATATGATAAGAATCAAGAATGTCCGTCTCCTTAGCCACTTAAACATATCAAAGTTGGGCGATAAACTTTATTATTTTTAATTTCATAATGTTTGGAATTGTCAAATAGTCAAATTGACTTCATCTTTTGTGCAAATTTAAGGGGATCGGGATTAAAACATGGCCACAAACGTCATTTATAGGGAGTATAAATACCAAGAAATTGTTATGTAAAAATCAAATTCGTGGAGGAATGAAATTGAGATCTCAAATTTAGAAGTTTCCTTAGAAATTGGAACATCATATTTGTCATTTCTAAGTTTCATGCAATTCTTGTGGTAGAATTGCATCCGAGCCATTCAATCAAGTCTTGATTAAGTTTGATTGCGGAGTGACTCGATTTAGAACAAGGTTACCAAATCATGCTTTTATATCTTTGATAGTAAGATGTAATCTAATTCTAGCCTTATCTCTTGGTTGATTCGAATTTTGTATAAGGAGATGTTAATTACTTTGATTCAAGTGTTATTGCTTCAACAAAAGCATGATTCGTTGAACTGAGGATTAGGGTTGCCTTATCAAAATACCGTAGAATAGTGAGCGGTGATAAAAAATCTAGACATGTGTTTACCCAAAGATGTGATTAGAGGCCTATAATAAAATAGTATATCTCCACGACTCCAAAGAATGACCAAGGCTAATGTAGAAGTATCACATTCCCCAAATATAGGTGACTCTCTGGCCGTAAGGAAGAAACCAACCTCTTTTCCAAGATGTTCATACTAGAAATCACCGTATTGTCTGATTATAATTTTTTGAAGACGTGCCTCAACCTAGGTATTCGATCCCTCGCTGCATAAGCCAAGCAAGTTTCCATGGTCAAAGAATAGAAAGATGGTACAAATTAAGTAAGAAAAGGTAGCATCTAGGCCGTTACTTCAACTTCCTTTTACACTTTGGTACAAGTACTGTCGAGCTAGACCTAGGCCAACTAGGATTGTGTGAACGATAGTTCATTTTGATTATCTTGCATAGTAGATCTGTCAAAAGAGGGGACGTAGGATTATGAGGGTAATCTTAATAGTTGACAAGCATAGGGGATCACTTCCCTAACCTTGGGTGACTAGATTGTCCTGTGGGTAGGGTTCGCCAACGAACCTCCCATAGATGATGAGAGCAGCCTAGCACTTACCATGCTATACCAATTAAAATATGGGCATATATCTGTGGTGCAATGCATATCTTTGTTCATTTCATACATTACATTACCATTTCTTATCATTAAATAAAGTGAATGTACCCTATGCTACCATATTTCATAATATGTCACATTCACAATAGCATAATAAGTAAACATGAAATTACAAAGCGTAACATTTGTCATCATAACAACACGTCATAACATAACATGCAAATATAGAAATCACA
>NW_019274432.1:0-2472 GCF_002738345.1 Cucurbita maxima
CAAAATCGGATTTAACGCATGCGGGGCGGCATGATCGAAACGCGATGGGCGTGAGCGGGGGAGGTTCTCATTTGTAGAGAAAGGAAGAAAAGAACTCGGAGAAATTGAAAGAAAAAAAGGGGTGCAAGACGAGGACTTCCCAAGTGGTCACCCAAGTTGGTACTACTCTCGCCCAAGGACGCTTAACTGCGGAGTTCTGATGGGATCCGGTGCATTAGTGCTGGTATGATCGCACCCGACATGCCATGCGCACAAAATCGGATTTAACGCATGCGGGGCGGCATGATCGAAACGCGATGGGCGTGAGCGGGGGAGGTTCTCATTTGAAGAGAAAGGAAGAAAAGAACTCGGAGAAATTGAAAGAAAAAAAGGGGTGCAACACGAGGACTTCCCAAGTGGTCACCCAACTTAGTACTACTCTCGCCCAAGCACGCTTGACTGCGGAGTTCTGATGGGATCCGGTGTATTAGTGATGGTATGATCGCACCCGACATGCCATGCGCACAAAATCGGATTTAATGCATGCGGGGCGGCATGATCGAAACGCGATGGGCGTGAGCGGGGGAGGTTCTCATTTGTAGAGAAAGGAAGAAAAGAAATCGGAGAAATTGAAAGAAAAAAAGGGGTGCAACACGAGGACTTCCCAAGTGGTCACCCAACTTAGTACTACTCTCGCCCAAGCACGCTTGACTGCGGAGTTCTGATGGGATCCGGTGTATTAGTGATGGTATGATCGCACCCGACATGCCATGCGCACAAAATCGGATTTAACGCATGCGGGGCGGCATGATCGAAACGCGATGGGCGTGAGCGGGAGAGGTTCTCATTTGTAGAGAAAGGAAGAAAAGAACTCGGAGAAATTGAAAGAAAAAAAGGGGTGCAACACGAGGACTTCCCAAGTGGTCACCCAACTTAGTACTACTCTCGCCCAAGCACGCTTGTCTGCGGAGTTCTGATGGGATCCGGTGCATTAGTGCTGGTATGATCGCACCCGACATGCCATGCGCACAAAATCGGATTTAACGCATGCGGGGCGGCATGATCGAAACGCGATGGGCGTGAGCGGGGGAGGTTCTCATTTGTAGAGAAAGGAAGAAAAGAACTCGGAGAAATTGAAAGAAAAAAAGGGGTGCAACCCGAGGACTTCCCAAGTGGTCACCCAAGTTGGTACTACTCTCGCCCAAGGACGCTTAACTGCGGAGTTCTGATGGGATCCGGTGCATTAGTGCTGGTATGATCGCACCCGACATGCCATGCGCACAAAATCGGATTTAACGCATGCGGGGCGGCATGATCGAAACGCGATGGGCGTGAGCGGGGGAGGTTCTCATTTGTAGAGAAAGGAAGAAAAGAACTCGGAGAAATTGAAAGAAAAAAAGGGGTGCAACACGAGGACTTCCCAAGTGGTCATCCAACTTAGTACTACTCTCGCCCAAGCACGCTTGACTGCGGAGTTCTGATGGGATCCGGTGTATTAGTGATGGTATGATCGCACCCGACATGCCATGCGCACAAAATCGGATTTAACGCATGCGGGGCGGCATGATCGAAACGCGATGGGCGTGAGCGGGGGAGGTTCTCATTTTTAGAGAAAGGAAGAAAAGAAATCGGAGAAATTGAAAGAAAAAAAGGGGTGCAAATCGAGGACTTCCCAAGTGGTCACCCAACTTAGTACTACTCTCGCCCAAGCACGCTTATCTGCGGAGTTCTGATGGGATCCGGTGCATTAGTGCTGGTATGATCGCACCCGACATTTTATGCGCACAAAATCAGATTTAACGCATGCGGGGCGGCATGATCGAAACGCGATGGGCGTGAGCGGGGGAGGTTCTCATTTGTAGAGAAAGGAAGAAAAGAAATCGGAGAAATTGAAAGAAAAAAAGGGGTGCAACACGAGGACTTCCCAAGTGGTCACCCAACTTAGTACTACTCTCGCCCAAGCACGCTTGACTGCGGAGTTCTGATGGGATACGGTGTATTAGTGATGGTATGATCGCACCCGACATGCCATGCGCACAAAATCGGATTTAACGCATGCGGGGCGGCATGATCGAAACGCGATGGGCGTGAGCGGGGGAGGTTCTCATTTGTAGAGAAAGGAAGAAAAGAAATCGGAGAAATTGAAAGAAAAAAAGGGGTGCAACACGAGGACTTCCCAAGTGGTCACCCAACTTAGTACTACTCTCGCCCAAGCACGCTTATCTGCGGAGTTCTGATGGGATCCGGTGCATTAGTGCTGGTATGATCGCACCCGACATTTTATGCGCACAAAATCAGATTTAACGCATGCGGGGCGGCATGATCGAAACGCGATGGGCGTGAGCGGGGGAGGTTCTCATTTGTACAGAAAGGAAGAAAAGAACTCGGAGAAATTGAAAGAAAAAAAGGGGTGCAACACGAGGACTTCCCAAGTGGTCACCCAACTTAGTACTACTCTCGCCCAAGCACGCTTGACTGCGGAGTTCTGATGGG
>NW_019274433.1:0-1637 GCF_002738345.1 Cucurbita maxima
AGGCGTGATGATGTAGAATACAATTTCGAACAAACGGAGTGCATCAAAACACTAAAAGAGTCCTTCAAATAAAACCCTAATTTGAAAACACAAATGTGGGACATTTGAAGTACGTGCTAAAAAAACTAAGTCACGGTCGACGTTTTTAAAAAGTTTTATGGGGAATGATTAGGCTTGATGATTTAGAATAGGATTTCGAAGAAACGGTGTGCATCAAAACAGTAAAAGAGTGCTTCAAATCGAAACCTACTTCGGAAACCCCAATCTTGGACGTTTGAAGTACGTGCTAAAAAACCGAGTCACGGTCGACGTGTTTCAAAACATTTGTGGGGAATGATTAGGCGTGATGATGTCGAATACAATTTTGAACAAACGGAGTGCATCAAAACACTAAAAGAGTCCTTCAAATAAAACCCTAATTTGAAAACACAAATGTGGGACGGTTGAAGTACGTGCTAAAAAAACCGAGTCACGGTCAACGTTTTTAAAAAGTTTAGTGGGGAATGATAAGGCTTGATGATTTAGAATAGAATTTTGAAGAAACGGTGTGCATCAAAACAGTAAAAGAGTGCTTCAAATTGAACCCTACTTAAGAAACCCAAATCTGGGACGTTAGAAGTACGTGCTAAAAAAATCGAGTCACGGTCCACATTTTTAAAAAGTTTAGTGGGGATTGATTAGGCTTGATGATTTAGAATAGAATTCTGAAGAAACGGTATGCATCAAAACAGTAAAAGAGTGCTTCAAATTGAACCCTACTTAAGAAACCCAAATCTGGGACGTTTGAAGTACGTGCTAAAAAATCGAGTCACGGTCGACGTGTTTCAAAACATTTGTGGGGAATGATTAGGCTTGATGATTTAGAATAGAATTCTGAAGAAACGGTATGCATCAAAACAGTAAAAGAGTGCTTCAAATTGAACCCTACTTAAGAAACCCAAATCTGGGACGTTTGAAGTACGTGCTAAAAAATCGAGTCACGGTCGACGTGTTTAAAAACATTTGTGGGGAATGATTAGGCGTGATGATGTAGAATACAATTTCGAACAAACGGAGTGCATCAAAACACTAAAAGAGTCCTTGAAATAAAACCCTAATTTGAAAACTCAAATCTGGGACGTTTAAAGTACGTGCTAAAAAAACCGAGTCACGGTCGACGTTTTTAAAAAGTTTTGTGGGGAATGATTAGGCTTGATGATTTAGAATAGAATTTCAAAGAAACAGTGTGCATCAAAACAGTAAAAGAGTCCTTCAAATCGAAACCTACTTCGGAAACCCCAATTTGGGACGTTTGAAGTACGTGCTAAAAAACCGAGTTACGGTCGACGTGTTTCAAAACATTTTTGGGGAATGATTAGGCGTGATGATGTAGAATACAATTTCGAACATACGGAGTGCATCAAAACAATAAAAGAGTCCTTCAAATCGAACCCTAATTCGAAAACCCAAATCTGGGACGTTAGAAGTACGTGCTAAAAAAACCGAGTCACAGTCCATGTTTTTAAAAAGTTTAGTGGGGAATGATAAGGCTTGATGATTTAGAATAGAATTTTGAAGAAACGGTGTGCATCAAAACCGTAAAAGAGTGCTTCAAATTGAACCCTACTTAAGAAACCCAAATCTGGGACGTTTGAAGT
>NW_019274433.1:2074-2469 GCF_002738345.1 Cucurbita maxima
AAAACATTTGTGGGGAATGATTAGGCGTGATGATGTAGAATACAATTTCGAACAAACGGAGTGCATCAAAACACTAAAAGAGTCCTTGAAATAAAACCCTAATTTGAAAACTCAAATCTGGGACGTTTAAAGTACGTGCTAAAAAAACCGAGTCACGGTCGACGTTTTTAAAAAGTTTTGTGGGGAATGATTAGGCTTGATGATTTAGAATAGAATTTCAAAGAAACGGTGTGCATCAAAACAGTAGAAGAGTCCTTTAAATCGAAACCTACTTCGGAAACCTCAATCTTGGACGTTAGAAGTACGTGCTAAAAAACCGAGTCACGGTCGACGTGTTTCAAACATTTTTGGGGAATGATTAGGCGTGATAATGTAGAATACAATTTCGAACAAAC
>NW_019274434.1:0-2468 GCF_002738345.1 Cucurbita maxima
AGAACACTTTTACTTTTTTATGCACACCGTTTCTTCGAAATCCTATTCTGAATCATCAAGCCTCATTTAGCACGTACTTCAAACGTCCCAGATTTGGGTTTCCGATGTAGGGTTCGATTTGAAGAACACTTTTATTGTTTTATACACATCGTTTCTTCGAATTCCTATTCTAAATCCTAAAGCCTAATCATTCCTCACAAAACTTTTTAAAAACCTCGACTGTGACTCGGTTTTTTTAGCACGTACTTCAAACGTTGTAGATTTGGGTTTCCGCAGTAGGGTTCGATTTGAAGAACTCTTTTACTGTTTTATGCACACCGTTTTTCGAAATTCAATTCTGAATCATCAAGCCTGATCATTCCACACAAATCTTTCGACAAACGTCGACCGTGACTCGGTTTTTTTAGCACGTACTTCAAACGTCCCAGATTTGGGTTTCCGATGTAGGGTTCGATTTGAAGAACACTTTTACTGTTTTATGCACACCGTTTCTTCGAAATTCAATTCTGAATCATCAAGCCTCATTTAGCACGTACTAAAAACGACCCAGATTTGGGTTTCCGAAGTAGGGTTCGATTTGAAGAACTCTTTTATTGTTTTATGCACACCGTTTCTTCGAATTCCTATTCTAAATCATCAAGCCTAATCATTCCTCACAAAACTTTTTAAAAACCTCGACTGTGACTCGGTTTTTTTAGCACGTACTTCAAACGTTGTAGATTTGGGTTTCCGAAGTAGGGTTCGATTTGAAGAACTCTTTTACTGTTTTATTCACACCGTTTCTTCGAAATCCTATTCTAAATCATCAAGCCTAATCATTCCACACAAATCTTTCGACAAACGTCGACCGTGACTCGGTTTTTTTAGCACGTACTTCAAACGTCCCAGATTTTGGTTTCCCAAGTAGGGTTCGATTTGAAGAACTCTTTTACTGTTTTATTCACACCGTTTCTTCGAAATCCTATTCTAAATCATCANCGTGACTCGGTTTCTTTAGCACGTACTTCAAACGTCCCAGATTTTGGTTTCCGAAGTAGGGTTCGATTTGAAGAACTCTTTTACTGTTTTATTCACACCGTTTCTTTGAAATCCTATTCTAAATCATCAAGCCTAATCATTCCACACAAATCTTTCGACAAACGTCGACCGTAACTCGGTTTCTTTAGCACGTACTTCAAACGTCCCAGATTTTGGTTTCCGAAGTAGGGTTCGATTTGAAGAACTCTTTTATTGTTTTATGCACACCGTTTCTTCGAATTTTTATTCTAAATCATCAAGCCTAATCATTCCTCACAAAACTTTTTAAAAACCTCGACTGTNACTCGGTTTCTTTAGCACGTACTTCAAACGTCCCAGATTTTGGTTTCCGAAGTAGGGTTCGATTTGAAGAACTCTTTTACTGTTTTATGCACACTGTTTTTTCGAAATCCTATTCTAAATCATCAAGCCTAATCATTCCTCACAAAACTTTTTAAAAACCTCGACTGTGACTCGGTTTTTTTAGCACGTACTTCAAACGTCCCAGATTTGGGTTTCCGAAGTAGGGTTCGATTTGAAGAACTCTTTTACTGTTTTATTCACACCGTTTCTTCGAAATCCTATTCTAAATCATCAAGCCTAATCATTCCTCACAAAACTTTTTAAAAACCTCGACTGTGACTCGGTTTTTTTAGCACGAACTTCAAACGTCCCAGATTTGGGTTTCCGAAGTAGGGTTCGATTTGAAGAACTCTTTTACTATTTTATTCACACCGTTTCTTCGAAATCCTATTCTAAATCATCGAGCCTAATCATTCCTCACAAAACTTTTTAAAAACCTCGACTGTGACTCGGTTTTTTTAGCACGTACTTCAAACGTCCCAGATTTGGGTTTCCGAAGTAGGGTTCGATTTGAAGAACTCTTTTACTGTTTTATGCACACTGTTTCTTCGAAATCCTATTCTAAATCATCAAGCCTAATCATTCCTCACAAAACTTTTTAAAAACCTCGACTGTGACTCGGTTTTTTTAGCACGAACTTCAAACGTCCCAGATTTGGGTTTCCGAAGTAGGGTTCGATTTGAAGAACTCTTTTACTGTTTTATGCACACCGTTTCTTCGAAATTCAATTCTGAACCATCAAGCCTCATCATTCCTCACAAAAATTTTGAAAAACTTTGACCGTGACTCGGTTTCTTTAGCACGTACTTCAAACGTCCCAGATTTTGGTTTCCGAAGTAGGGTTCGATTTGAAGAACTCTTTTACTGTTTTATGCACACTGTTTCTTCGAAATCCTATTCTAAATCATCAAGCCTAATCATTCCTCACAAAACTTTTTAAAAACCTCGACTGTGACTCGGATTTTTTAGCACGTACTTCAAACGTCCCAGATTTGGGTTTCCGAAGTAGGGTTCGATTTGAAGAACTCTTTTACTGTTTTATTCACACCGTTTCTTCGAAATCCTATTCTAAATCATCAAGCCTAATC
>NW_019274435.1:0-1290 GCF_002738345.1 Cucurbita maxima
GATCAAACTCATGTCACTCGAGTGCAAGCAGGAATGCTCGCCCTTGTATTACAATGACCTTTGGAACATAATAACTCAAGTGACAAGCGGAAATACTCACCACTGTACCACTACAACAACCTCTGAACCCAAACTACCGGCATGATAAGTTCACCGCTGTCAAATTTCGAGTTCCGTTAAAACTACGAAAAGAAAATAACTAAAATCGCCGTTGCCAAGGATCGAATCCGGGTCACCTACATGACAGGCAAGAATACAAACCACTATACTACAACGACTCATAAAAAATAATTATTTCTTAACGCTAAAGATTTTACCAATCGTCTTTAGAAAAAGCGATCCATTGTCAACGCTCTAGATTTTATCAATCGAAGATTTGGAACAAGTAATCCAATTTCAAATGCGGTGCGAATTTTCAAATGAAAATTAAGCTTATTATTGTCGGGGTACAAACTCAGGACTCTCGAGTGACAAGCGGGAATACTCACTACTGTATTACATCGACCTCTGAAAAATGTGTTATTTGTTAACACACGAGAGAAAAAGGAATCCAATCCCGAATTTCGTTGTTGGGAAACAACCCCAAATAGTCCGGTTTGCCAATACCGAATTTCGAATTCAAAAGAAAATTAAAAATCGTCGCTGCGTGGGATCAAACTCGTGGGAGTACTCACCACTCTACAATGACGACTTTCGAAAAATATAATATTTGTTAACAAACAAGATTTTATCCATCGTCGTTACAAAAAGTAATTCAATTTGGTATCCGACTAAAATTTGAAAAACAAGATTAAACTTGTTATTGTTCGGGATCATACTTGGGTCACAGAGTTACAAGCTGGAATGCTCGCCCTTGTATTACAACGACCTCTGGAACATAATAACTCGAATGACAAGCGGAAATATTCCCTAGTTTACCACTAAAACGACCCATAAAAAATAAATTATTTGTTAACGCTCCAGATTTTACCAATCGTCTTTAGAAAAAGTGATCCATTGTCAACGCTCTAGATTTTATCAATCGAAGATTCGGAAAAAGTAATCCAATTTCAAATGCGGTGCAAATTTTCAAAAGAAAATTAAGCTTATTATTGTCGGGGTACAAACTCAGGTCTATCGAGTGACCAGTGGGAATACTCACTCCTGTATTACATCGACCTTTGAAAAATGTGTTATTTGTTAACACATGAGAGAAAAAGGAATCCAATCGCGAATTTTGTTGTTGGGAAACAAACCCAAATAGTCCGGTTCGCCAATACCGAATTTCGAATTCAAAAGAAATTTAAAAAT
>NW_019274435.1:1639-2401 GCF_002738345.1 Cucurbita maxima
TACCACTAAAACGACTCATAAAAAATAAATTATTTGTTAACCCTCCATATTTTACCAATTGTCTTTAGAAAAAGTGATCCATTGTCAACGCCCTAGATTTTATCAATCGAAGATTCGGAACAAGTAATCCAATTTCAAATGCCGTGCAAATTTTCCAAAGAAAATTAAAAGTATTATTGTCGGGGTTCAAACTCAGGTCTCTCGAGTGACAAGCGGGAATACTCACTACTGTATTACATCGACCTCTATAAAATATATTATTTGTTATCACACGAGAGAAAAAGGAATCCAATCCGGAATTTCGTTGTTGGGAAACAAACCCAAATCATTCAGTTCACCACACCGAATTTGGAATTCAAAAGAAAATTAAAAATCGTTATTGCGCGGGATCAAACTCGTGGGAGTACTCACCACTCTACAACGACGACTTTCGAAAAATATAATATTTGTTAACAAACTAGATTTTATCCATCGCGGTTTCCAAAAGTAATTCAATTTTGAATCCGATTAAAATTGTAAAAACTAGATTAAACTTGTTACTGTTCGGGATCAAACTTGCATCACTAAGTGACAAGCAGGAATGCTCGCCCTTGTATTACAACGACCTCTGGAACATAATAACTCGAATGACAAGAGGAAATACTCCCCAGTTTACCACTAAAACGACTCATAAAAAATAAATTATTTGTTAACCCTCCATATTTTACCAATTGTCTTTAGAAAAAGTGATCCATTGTCAACGCTTTAGATTTTATCAATCAA
>NW_019274436.1:0-728 GCF_002738345.1 Cucurbita maxima
CATTATTTCTAAGAAACGGAGTGCGTAAAACAGTAAAAGAGTTCTTCAAATGGAACCCTTCTTCGGAAACCCAAAGAGAGAAGTTTGTAGTACGTGCTAAAAAAACCGAGTCACGGTCGACGTTTGTTGAAAGTTTTGTGAGGAATGATAAGGCTTCATGATTTAGAATATTATTTCTACGAAACGAAGTGAACAAAACAGTAAAAGAGTTCTTCAAATGGAACCCTTCTTCGGAAACCCAAAAAGAGAAGTTTGTAGTACGTGCTAAAAAAAACCGAGTCACGGTCGACGTTTTTCGAAATTTTTGTGAGGAATGATAAGGCTTGATGATTTAGAATATTATTTCTAAGAAGTGGAGTGCGTAAAAAAATAAAAGAGTTCTTCAAATGGAACCTTTCTTTGGAAACTTAAACAGGGAAGTTTGTAGTACGTGCTAAAAAAACCGAGTCACGGTCGACGTTTGTCGAAAGTTTTTTGAGGAATGATAAGGCTTGATGATTTAGAATATTATTTCTACGAAAGNTAAAAAAATAAAAGAGTTCTTCAAATGTTACCCTTCTTTGGAAACTTAAACAGGGAAGTTTGTAGTACGTGCTAAAATAACCGAGTCACGGTCGACGTTTGTCGAATGTTTTGTGAGGAATGATAAGGCTTCATGATTTAGAATATTATTTCTACGAAACGAAGTGAACAAAACAGTAAAAGAGTTCTTCAAATGGAACCCTTCT
>NW_019274436.1:738-2468 GCF_002738345.1 Cucurbita maxima
TGCTAAAAAAAACCGAGTCACGGTCGACGTTTGTCGAAATTTTTGTGAGAAATGATAAGGCTTGATGATTTAGAATATTATTTCTAAGAAACGGAGTGCGTAAAAAAATAAAAGAGTTCTTCAAATGAAACCCTTCTTTGGAAACTTAAACAGGGATGTTTGTAGTACGTGCTAAAAAAACCGAGTCACGGTCGACGTTTGTCGAATGTTTTGTGAGGAATGATAAGACTTGATGATTTAGAATATTATTTCTACNTCGACGTTTGTCGAAAGTTTTGTGAGGAATGATAAGGCTTCATGATTTAGAATATTATTTCTACGAAACGAAGTGAACAAAACAGTAAAAGAGTTCTTCAAATGGAACCCTTCTTCGGAAACCCAAACAGGAATGTTTGTAGTACCTGCTAAAAAAACCGAGTTACGGTTGACGTTTGTCGAAATTTTTGTGAGGAATGATAAGGCTTGATGATTTAGAATATTATTTCTAAGAAACGGAGTGCGTAAAAAAATAAAAGAGTTCTTCAAATGTTACCCTTCTTTGGAAACTTAAACAGGGAAGTTTGTAGTACGTGCTAAAAAAAACCGAGTCACGGTCGACGTTTGTCGAATGTTTTGTGAGGAATGATAAGACTTGATGATTTAGAATATTATTTCTACGAAAGGGAGTGCACAAAACCGTAAAAGAGTTCTTCAAATGAAACCCTTCTTCGGAAACGCAAACAGGAAAGTTTGTAGTACCTGCTAAAAAAACCGAGTTACGGTCGACGTTTGTCGAAATTTTTGTGAGGAATGATAAGGATTGATGATTTAGAATTTTATTTCTAANGATAAGGCTTGAGGATTTTGAATATTATTAATACGAAACGGAGTGTCAAAAACAGTAAAAGAGTTCTTCAAATGGAACCCTTCTTCGGAAACCCAAAAAGGGAAGTTTGTAGTACGTAATAAAAAAACCGAGTTACGGTCGACGTTTGTCGAAATTTTTGTGAGGAATGATAAGGCTTGATGATTTAGAATATTATTTCTAAGAAACGGAGTGCGTAAAAAAATAAAAGAGTTCTTCAAATGGAACCCTTCTTTGGAAACTTAAACAGGAAAGTTTGTAGTACGTGCTAAAAAAACCGAGTCACGGTCGACGTTTGTCGAATGTTTTGTGAGGAATGATAAGACTTGATGATTAAGAACATTATTTCTACGAAACGAAGTGAACTAAACAGTAAAAGAGTTCTTCAAATGGAATCCTTCTTCGTAAACCCAAAAAGGGAAGTTTGTAGTACGTGCTAAAAAAAACCGAGTCACGGTCGACGTTTCTCGAAAGATTTGTGAGGAATGATAAGGATTGATGATTTAGAACATTATTTCTACGAAACGAAGTGAACTAAACAGTAAAAGAGTTCTTCAAATGGAATCCTTCTTCGTAAACCCAAAAAGGGAAGTTTGTAGTACGTGCTAAAAAAAACCGAGTCACGGTCGACGTTTGTCGAAATTTTTGTGAGGAATGATAAGGCTTGATGATTTAGAATATTATTTCTAAGAAACGGAGTGCGTAAAAAAATAAAAGAGTTCTTCAAATGTTACCCTTCTTTGGAAACTTAAACAGGAAAGTTTGTAGTACGTGCTAAAAAAAACCGAGTCACGGTCGACGTTTGTCGAATGTTTTGTGAGGAATGATAAGACTTGATGATTTAGAACATTATTTCTACGAAACGAAGTGAACAAAACAGTAAAAG
>NW_019274437.1:0-730 GCF_002738345.1 Cucurbita maxima
ATGGAATTTCGAAGAAACGGAGTGCATAAAAAATTAAACAAAATTCTTCAAATAAAACCCTACTTCGGAAACCCAAATCTTGGACGTTTGAAGCAAGTGCTAAAAAAACCGAGTCACGGTCGACGTTGTTCGAACGTTTTGTGAGGAATGATTAGGCTTGATGATTAAGAATGGAATTTCGAAGAAAGGGAATGCATAAAAAGCAAAAGAGTTCTTCAAATCAAACCCTAATTCGGAAACCCAAACTATGGACGTCTGAAGTACGTGATAAAAAAACCGAGTCATGGTCGACGTTTTTCGAAATTTTTGTGAGGACTCTTTAGGCTTGATGATTTAGAATAGAATTTCAAAGAAATTGAGTGCATATAATATTAAACAAAAATTCTTCAAATCAAACCCTACTTCAGAAACCCAAATCTTGGACGTTTGAAGTAAGTACTAAAAAAACCGAGTCACAGTCGACGTTTTTCGAAAGTTTTGTGAGGAATGATTACCCTTGATGATTTAGAATGGAATTTCGAAGAAACGGAGTGCATAAAAAAGTAAAAGAGTTCTTCAAATCGAACCCTACTTCGGAAACCAAATAATGGACGTCTGAAGTACGTGCTAAAGAAACCGAGTCACGTTTTTCGTAAGTTTTGTGAGGAATGATTACCCTTGATGATTTAGAATGGAATTTCGAAGAAACGGAGGGCATAAAAAAGTAAACAAAATTCTTCAAATCAAACCC
>NW_019274437.1:736-950 GCF_002738345.1 Cucurbita maxima
TCTTCAAATCAAACCCTACTTCGGAAACCCAAATCTTGGACGTTTGAAGTAAGTGCTAAAAAAACCGAGTCACGGTCGACGTTTTTTGAAAGTTTTGTGAGGAATGATAAGGCTTGATGATTTATAATGGAATTTCGAAGAAACGGAGTGCATAAAAAATTAAACAAAATTCTTCAAATCAAACCCTACTTCGGAAACCCAAATATTGGACGTT